>NC_065430.1:5525109-5825109 GCF_024362695.1 Pectinophora gossypiella | reverse complement strand
CCTACTCCGAACCCCAAACGAATTAACTCAAAAGTCCGCATAAACTTTTGAGTTATGAAGCGGCTTCCCGACACGAAGCGAAAATAGGCAGATACACTTTGTTTATTGAATACTCCAATATAATAACACTCGCGAATGTCTTCCGACTAACTTAATGCGATCATTAACCACAAAACACCACTTCGTATTAATTATTTAGATTACTCAATGAAGAAAGCAACTGTCCCGTTCCCGTTTCCCGCCGAAAAGCCGCCCTGTTTTGGGTCTTGTAATTTGTAATAAATACACAGATAAAAAAACGCGTTCTTATTTTGTAAAAATAAAATATTTTAAAATGATCTTAATAGAAAAAAAAAGCTGGATAATTATCGTTAAATGATAAACTACCATATTCGATATATTTCATATTTTATAGTCACGACTGTCAAGTAGCTAATTATACCAACCAAACCCAGATCGATGCGTCAATGACACATACAGATCGGGAAAATGTACGATTATATGCACCGTAAAACGGGGTAAAAAGGAATAAAAATCTTTTCTAAACAGCTCTGTTAAATGTCATACTATTTTTGATAAGTGAATACTTTTTGTATTTTTGAACGTACCTACACTTTTTGCTACTGGCTACACTGTGCATTTAAACCTCAGAACAATAAATAAAATTTAAACCAACCAATTCAGTAAAAAAAAAGTGAAGATTGGACCAATTTACCCCGTTTTACGATACTTATACGGGGTGTAAATGACATCGTAACGATTACTGAGAGGAATGATTCAGCCTATTATCTGAATTAATGAAGTGGACTTGTGATCACATATAATTGAAAATTATAAACGCTTCTCACAGACCCCAGTCTCTCTCACCAACCACTATCATAATCTTCTTTTGTTAATTACCAATTATCGTGTTGATGATGTGAGAGTACCTAATAAACATATTTTTATTAAAAAAAAATTTAAGAAAAACATAAATTTCTCGACGGAAAATTACATAACATTCATAAAAAACATACACAGCCCATATATGTCCCACTGCTGGGCACAGGCCTCCCCTTGATCAACCGGAGGGGGTATGGAGCATACTCCACCACGCTGCTCCACTGCGGGTTTGTGGAGGTGTTTTTACGGTTAATAGCCGGGACCAACGTGCCGTCCGAAGCACGGAATCATCTTACTTTTTCAGACAACCAGGTGATTCAAGCTTGAAAAGTCCTTACAAAGGACAGTCTCACAAAGTGATTTCGACAATATCCCCATCGGGAATCGAACCCGGACCTCCAGATCGCGAGCCAAACGCTCTAACCACTAGACCACGGCGGCTGTGGCTGTGGAAAATTCAACTTGATATTAACTCTGAATCATGGTCTGAATCATCCCCCTCAGTATTCGTTACGTCACTATATACTAGTAAACCAATAAAATATAAGTTAAACATTAATTTAAAATGGTTGTCAAGCACTAGTCTTTAACTTTTTTGACTTTTTAATGGGATTGAACCACAAGCAGCACCTCATAGCATTTTGCTATATTTCTATCCTTTTCTGACACTCAGAACCGTAATTAGCTAGAGCGAGAGGAAGCTATCGCCTCGTCGATTCTTAACGGTAGTTCTAGAGTAACAGAAAAGTATAGAAGTATAGGAAAGTGCGATGACGTAGGTACGGTCACGAGTACTAATATGTATACACTTTTGAAACCATGTCACACTAACTTTTTTGACAAGTTAAACCGTAAGTCTCATTAAATGTCAAATATGATAGCGCGACAGGGTTCTAAAGTGGGTACATGATATTGCTCATGACTGTACTTACCAGTGATGTGGCGTTCCCGAGAATGTTCCCATTTCGGGAAAATTCCCGTCAGAAAAGGCGTAAAAGTTATGTTAAGAGCTTTAATACCTAACCTTTAGGCAGATAAGACCAGAATAACAATTTGAAAAACAAAAGCAGCTAGTGTCCTTACTATACAGGGTGTTAGTGACATCGTAACGAAAACTTTGAGGGGTGATTGAGGCCATGATTCTGAGATGATATCAAGTGGAATTTTCCGTCGCAAAAGTATGGAATTGAAAACAATTAAAAAAAACACAAAAATTTTCAGGAATATTCAGACTGAAAATTCCACTTGATATCAACTCAGAATCATGGTCTGAACCATCCCCCTCAGTATTCGTTACGATGTCACTAACACCCTGTATTTTTTTTTACAACGGGGACATTCCCATTTTGGAAACATTCCGAACAGCACATCCCTGGCGCTGACAATTGTGACTTAACCCTTGATTGCTATTAGTATTTTCTTTAGATGTTAGAATTTGTATTTTTGTGAGAAAAATAAAGTGCGTTTTGTAAACTTTATTTTATTTAATTCAACATTGAATTATACACAAGTTTTGTGCTGTCTTCACTAACACACTAAGATGATCCGTGCTTCGGAAGGCACGTTAAGCCGTTGGTCCCGGTTACTATTTACTGATGTAAGTGAGTAATCGGTACATGAGTCATGTCAGGGGCCTTTGGCGGCTCAATCATAACCCTGACACTAGGGTTGATGAGGTTGGTATTCCACCTCACATGGCTGGACTATAGATGGCGAATGGCGATACGGTCTAACAGAAAGCTCGGTGAGGTGTGGGTACTCAGTTCATCTTGCGATGGATGTACCTCTCAACTGAATGAGGATACAAACTGCCTATTTCTCCCATCAGGTGTCGCTACTGTTGAGTGTTCTTAAATTTTGACAGTTCCCCGTACTATTTTAGTAAACAAACATATTGTTTAGGTTATATTTTTACACTATCACTCTTTTCGCAGCGTTTAACTGCAAAATCGACCTCCGTGGTTGAGCGTTGGGCTCACGATCCGGAGGTCCCGGATTCGAATCCCGGTGTGGACATATCACAAAAATTTGGTTACTACACTAGTTTGGTTAGGACATTACAGGCTGATCACCTGATTGTCCGAAAGTACGATGACACGTTAAGCCGTTGGTCCCGGTTACTACTTACTGATGTAAGTAGTCGTTACATAAGCCATGTCAGGGGCCTTTGGCGGCTCAATAGTAACCATGACACCAGATAGACACAATAGAAGAAGAAGACTGCAAAATCGTAGTGTTTATTATTCCCTAAAGATCGGAAAGAGGAAAACTTTGAAAAACTTATTTTCAATCAAAACTGCCTTTATTCAACTGACTGCTTTTCTTTTTCGTAACTCATCCTTCAGACGGGATACACTCCACGTTGCTCCACATTGGTGCTAATTCCTGTAAATACCATCTAATTTTATTTTAGGTTATATCTGTCATTTTCTTATCCGCCGAAAAGGAAAGGGACGGGTAATCGACAAGCATAAAATTTATGGAACACACGTCAATTTTAAGCACAAATCTAAAACAACCGTCTAAAAATTCGCCCGGGTTATTCATTTATTTACTCATTCTTCCTAAAATTAAGAGCTGTCAATCATCCGTCCCTTTCCTTTTCGGCGGATAAGAAAATGACAGGTATAACTTAAAGTAAAATTAAGAGATGTCTGCAGGAATCGGGGCCATTTTATAGAGCAAGTTATCACGAACTAGCTGGACAGTATGGAGAACTGTCAACATTTAGGAACGCTCAACAGTGCTGCCACCTAGTTTGAGCTTCTAGTTTTTATTATCATTGGTGTTACGACATTTTTATATAAAATCCAGGGTATCTAAATATATAAAAGGAGAAACTGCCTGACTGACATATCAACGCACAGCCTAAACGGCTAACATAGGCACTTGAAATTTGTAAGGTACGTAGATTAGGTACCGTAGAGGTGCACTAAGAAAGGAATTCTCGAAATTCCCAAGGGAGCGGGAATTAGTGGGAAAATCCTTTTAAATTAAAAATCTAAACCGCTTAAGTTAGACGCTTGAAATTTGGCATGCAGGTACCTTAGTAAACTTAAAGCTTAGTTGCAACAGGATATTGCAAAATTCCCACGGGAACGGGAGTTAGCGGGAAAAACATTTGTATGAAAAAATCTAAACTGCATAAGTTAGATGCTTGAAATTTGATATGCCTTATAACACGCTACGGGACGAAGTCGCGGGGAAAAGCTAGTACCATAATAAAAAGAACAGCTTTCAATATTTACCTCATTTATTCCTCATCTAAACCTTAAATATTGATGAACCAGGCATTTTATAAAACATTATTATGCCAAATAAAAAACAATTAATTTACTTCCTTATAAAAATATATTTACATACTTAAACTATTAGCCTAACTTCACATTTATATGCATCGGTTTGTATAAGCCAGCCGTGGTAGCCCAGTTGGTAGAACGCTTGCCTCTCACTTTGAAGTCGCAGGTTCGAATCCAGCACAGGCCTAAAGCAACGATTGTAGAATTTCGAATACATGTTTGCGTCATAAATGATTATCACGTGGTCAACGGTGAAGGAAAACATCGTGAGGAAACCCACATTCCCGAGAAATGCATTTTCGGAGGTGTGTAACCTAACTTGTATCGGGCTGGTTTTCTTTTCGCGGGTTGACTTGACAACCTAGTCAAATGGGATACTTTTTACGAAACGTCAAAACGAAAGCTTTCTTTGGAATTTGTACGGAAATACTGTCCTGTGACGTTAATTCATAAATAAAAATCGAAAAGTAAAATGAGATTGATTTTTGATTATCTTACATTGGCTTCTATTTAGAATAGAATAGAAATCGTTAATTATAAAAGGACGCCACACAGAAAGAAAAGACAATAACATCACTTGAAAATTTTCACAAAACAATTAGGTAGAGGATGTTAATTAGAGTGATCATAAGGTGGAAGTGGACGCCCTGAGATAAAAGGGCCTCACTCAGCACAAGTCGCGGCGTGAACCACGACGCTGGTATTATGTGGACCCTGTTGGGTGCCTTATTTCTAGATTAGCATTTTATAATTTATCTTTGACCCAGTCAAATACCGTGTTCCGTTCACCGGTCGCTTTTATTTCGACAACCGAAAAATCTTTGCTAACTTGCCAGTTTCTTAGGTCAAAGATAAATTATGAAATTATGTTTACTAAATAAAGACAGATCTAAAGGTGACAGAAAACGTTTTCCTTTTTCTATTCAACTTATTTATGAATTTTAATAAAGAAAAATGTTATAATAAGTGCGACATTGTGTCACGTCTTTCTATGACGTCACAGTGTGCTTTTTCACACAAATTCCATAGTAATTTCGTGTATTGACGTTTGTGAAAAAGTAACTGATTTGAGTGGTTGGAAACTAGTCTGTTATAATTAGTTACAATCCGATGCACATAAATACTATGTCTTCATACGTCTTGACCTGATACTTTGATTCCCGCATTCTAAGATGTTCAGTCATGAGCAATATCATGTACCCACTTTAGAACCCTGTCGCACTATCATATTTGATATTTAACGAGATTTATGGTTTAATTTGTCAAAACGGTTAATGTGACATGGTTTTAAATTGTATACATATTAGTACTCGTGAACGTTCACTCGAAACTTCCTCCACTCGTCCTCAGCTGAGCATTTTGGTATTCTAAGTTGACATTTACGACCTCGACTTGAGGACTTTACTCACTGGAGTCGAGCATGTCATACTAATCATCATCAGCCCATTAACGTCCCCACTGCTGGGGCACGGGCCTTCCCTATGGATGGGTAGGGAGATCGGGCCTTAAACCACCACGCGGGCCCAGTGCGGATTGGTGGTTATTAACGACTGCTAATGCAGCCGGGACCAACGGCTTAACGTGCCTTCCGAAGCACGGAGGAGCTCGAGATGAAAACTTTTTTTTTGTGGGCCACCCATCCTATGACCGGCCTTTGCGAAAGTTGCTTAACTTCAACAATCGCAGACCGAGCGCGTTTACCGCTGCGCCACCGAGCTCCTCATATCATATCATACCCTTAACATTGTCCCGTTTTCCACAGGGTCCGCTTACCTAACCTGACGATTTGACAGGTCCGGTTTTTTACAGAAGCGACTGCCTGTCTGACCTTCCAACCCGCGAAGGGAAAACCAGCCCAATACAGGTTAGGTCACATACCTCCGAAAATGCATTTCTCGGGGATGTGGGTGTCCTCGAACATATCATACTGCCAACATAATAATACGAAAATAATGATGTCATGGCTCACTGGAGTAAATTAGTTACGGTTGCGGCGACGTCTAAGGGTGGTATTAATAAACTAATCTCAGCTGAGACTGCCCTCAAGATCATGCTCAAGTCCATGTTTTTATATGAGAACTGTCACATTGACATGATCTTGGGGGCGGTCTCAAAGCTGAGTTAAGTTTATTAATACCACCCTAAGAATACAGATTTTGAGCTAAGTTCGAGGTCTTCCGGGCACCTCAACTGACAACGGAGTCACGGAAAGTTGGAGTTAATATCTTAGAGTACGGGTGTAAAGAACCAATGAGAATAAAAACTGCCTATTACTCCCATCAGGAGGGTTAAAAAGCCCACATCGAAGCAATTCACCTAAAAAAGCAATAGTTTATTATAAAAGGGCGCCACACACACAAAAAAGCCAACAACATCATATCAAATTTCCACTAAAACAATTACAAAAAAGCAAGACGGATGTTTGTCGAAATGATCATAAGGTGGTGGTGGACGTCCTGAGATAAAAGGGCCTCACTCAGCACAAGTCGCGGCGTGAACCACGACGCTGATATTATGTGGACCCTGTTGGGTGACGCACGAACATCGTGTTCCATAAACATGTGTTAATGGTGTACATACATTATAATATAATACCAAATTACTATTTTGACATTTGTTTGCTTTGCGCACTTACTTTTATATGCGCAAATTTCAAATTACAATATTGCTTCTATAGAAGAATTGCTTCGATGTGGCCTTAATTAACTGTTGAGTGTTCTTAAATTTTGACAGTTCCCCATACTGTTTGAGTAAACAAACATATTGTTTTTGGTTATATTTTTACACTATAACCCTTTGCGAAGCGATTAACTGCAAAATCATAGTGTTACAAGGTGTTACAGGGTGTTAGTGACATCGTAACGAATACTCAGGGGGATGATTCAGACCATGATTCTGAGTTAATATCAAGTGGAATTTTTCGTCGCAAAATTCATATTTTTTTTTTAGTTTTTTACTATTATTTTCAATTCTATACTTTTGCGATGGAAAATTACACTTGATATCAACTCAGAATCATGGCCTCAATCACCCCTCAAAGTTTTCGTTACGATGCTACTAACACCCTGAAAAGCTCATTTTCGATCAAAACTGCCTTTTTCCAACTGATGGCTTTCTTTTTCGTAACTCATCCTTCAGACGGGATACACTCCACGTTGGTCCACATTGTATAGCAATTTATCACGAATTTTAACTGGACAATGGCCCCGATTCCTGCAGACACCTCCACCCTTTTACTTTAAATTATACCCGTCATTTTCTTATCCGCCGAAAAAGAAAGGGACGGATGATTGACAGCTCTTAATTTTAGGAAGAATGAGTAAATGAATGAATAACCCGGGCGAATCAAAAAGGTATCTCGCTGGTATGCAAACCGTTTGACGTGTGCTGTCAACTTAATTCCGTCGGGTTATGGTCCAATGCTAAAATTTTATGTAATGTGTTCCAATAAATTTTATGCTTGTCGATCACCCGTCCCTTTCCTTTTCGGCGGATAAGAAAATGACAGGTATAACTTAAAGTAACATTAGATAGTGTTTACAAGAATTAGGACCAGTATGGAGAACTGTCAACATTTAGGAACACTCAACAGTGCTGCCACCTACATTTGAGCTTCTAGTTTTTATCCTCATTGATAACCTTTCGAACGATACAGTGAATACATGAATATCGCTACATATCGTCAATGTACATATGAATGTAGACTCGATTGGAAAGATAAAGGTAGACAGACATCACCTTTCTACTCCACCGGAATCATAGCGTAGCATCACGCCTGCATCCCCAAAGGGGTAGACAGACGTGTATAGTATAACACCCACGCCAGCTTTCTTCAAATCCCGTGTAATATTTAAGTTACATGTAGAAAACATTCAGCTGCTTTCCTTCCTGGGCATGTCGTTAAATGAGACAGAGGGACTGATTTCTATTTTTTGGGATGATGGGTAATTGTTATGGACGACGGACTATCCCCCCTCATGTCCTATTCTCCCCTTAATACTAGTGTATTCCATACATGTCTGCCTACTCCTCCGAGGGTATCCGGCATCACATATGCGCCTGCGCCTGTCAATCCCCCCCCCCCCCCCATTCCGTTGTGGTGGTGGCACCCGCGGCCCGCTACTGGTGCATGGCGTGGTGCGGCGTGAGCACGGCGCCGCCGGGCGGCAGCACGGACGTGATGACGGGCGCGCCGCCCACGCCGCCCACGGCGCCCACGCCGCCGCCGCAGAAGATCACCTGCGACACCGGCGTGGCCGGCTGCCCGGGGGTCGCCAGCACGTACTGCTGCTGCCGCACGCCGCTCACCTGCGACATACATCATCATCATCATCATCTCCCTAGCATTATCCCGTTTCCCACAGGGTAACGCTTACCTAACCTGAACATTTGACAGGTGCGGTTTTTTACAGAAGCGACTGCCTGTCACTTGGGACATATATACAATAAGGAATAACACTATATAGAACGGCAACTTTCCGCCCCGCACCAGCGACTGACCTAGGTTTACCTCAAACCCCCCCCCCCCCCAGGTTTACCTCACCCCCCCCCCCCAGGTTTACCCCCCCTCCCAGGTTTACCCCCCCCTCCTCCCAGGTTTACCTCACCCCCCCCCCCCAGGTTTACCCCCCTCCCAGGTTTCCCCCCCCCTCCCAGGTTTACCCCCCCCCCCCCCCTCAGTCTTGAATCGTATGGCGTCGGACGTGACACACACAGACGCCCTGACACCAGGGTAGATGAGGTTAGTCATCCACCTCACAATCCACACGATAGAAGAAGAATGTGTAGTGTAGTGTTTGTGTAAAACAAGGTTGTTCGTATAAAGCGTCTGGGACGTGCTAGGGAGCGTCGATCGAACGGTGTTACGTTGAAGTTGTATATATACGTCGCGCTGTGAAAACTTCGTTACCGCGTTTTAGGACTGTACTGGAAGACGTGCGCGCCATCTGTTGGTTATGTGCGGAACTAGCTCGTCAACTAGTTGGGTCCGCCTCGGGACTTACGGTCACGAGTACCAATATGTATACACTTTGAAACCATGTCACATTAACTTTTTTGACAAATGAAAACCGTAAGTCTCGTTAAATGTCAAATATGATAGTGCGACAGGGTTCTAAAGTTGGTACATCATATTGATGACTGTACCTGGTGTATCTGCTGAGGTTGCTGTATAGTCTGTCGGTGTTGGTTGTCCTCCACCACCACCTGCTCCATGAACGTACTGCCTCCTGTAACGAAGCAAACACAATACGGGCTGTTAGTGACATCGTAACAAATACTGAGGGGGATGATTCAGACCATGATTCTGAGTTGATATCAAGTGGAGTTTCCTGTCGGAAAAGTCATGAAACTTTTGAGTGTTTTTTTTTAATACTTTCAGTTCCATAAATTTGCGATGGAAAATTCCACTTGATATCTACTCAGAACCATGGTCACATACATCCGAAAATGCATTTCTCGGGAATGTGGGTTTCCTCACGAGGGTTTTCTTCACCGATAAGCACATGATAATCATTTATGATCCAAAGATGATCCCGAAAACAAATTGGACAATCCCTGGTTTAGACTAGTGCTGGATTCGAACCCTCCGTCTAACACTCCGTCGGAAGAGTATCCAGCTTTTATTTTGAGGGGGGGGACAACCTATCCCCATAGAGACACAATACATCATGGGATCATGAACCTCACGACCACCCCCTGGGCGATAGGTTGGGTCAAGCGTGGCCTAATTAATTCTCTATGGATCCAAGATCCAATAAATATCTCATTCTCTATGGTCCCGCTATATAAAAAGTCGTGCGCAGAGGTGACGACAGTTTAGAGAAACTGATTGTGGTTGGCAACACTGAAGGCAAAAGATCGCGTGGTCGTTCTCCAACTAGATGGACTGATCAAGTGAAAGACTCGTCGTCATCCAAGTTCTACACAATGGTAAGGGAAGCGCTGGACAGGAACCGGTGGAGGCAGATCATACGCTCCAGGTGCAACCCTGATGCTGACCACGATCCTCAGATATGAGGGACCGACTAAGAGAGAGAGATATCATCATCAGCCCATTAACGTCCCCACTGCTGGGGCACGGGCCTTCCTTATGGGTGGATAGGGAGATCGGGCCTTAAACCACCACGCGGGCCCAGTGCGGATTGATGGTTATTAACGTCTGCTAATGCAGCCGGGACCAACGGCTTAACGTGCCTTCCGAAGCACGGAGGAGCTCGAGATGAAAACTTTTTTTTTGTGGTTACCCATCCTATAACCGGCCTTTGCGAAAGTTGCTTTACTTCAACAATCGCAGACCAAGCGCGTTAACCGCTGCGCCACCGAGCTCCTCTCTTAGAGAGAGATATATAAAAAAAGTAAAAAATCAGGAGTACGTTACCAGAGTTATTGGCGGTGGTGGTGGCAGTGTTGTTCTCGCAGCCAAACAGGCAGTGCTGCACGGTCCACCTCGGCTCGAACGGGATGTGGGTCTTCACCTGAACAACAACTTGTTTGTTAATAACATAACACCACACCCAAAGGACACCCAAAGGTCTGAGGTGTATAGTATAACACTTCTCGCCACCTATGTTTAAGCCATCCATGTTCATACAAACAGTATTTGTGTGTGTGTGTACGTGCGTGCGTGCGTGCGAGCGAGCGAGCGTGCGTGCGTGCGTGCGTGCGTGCGTGCGAGCGAGCGAGCGTGCGTGCGTGCGTGCGAGCGAGCGAGCGAGCGAGCGAGCGTGCGTGCGTGCGTGCGTGCGTGCGTGCGTGCGTGCGTGCGTGCGTGCGTGCGTGCGTGCGTGCGTGCGTGCGTGCGTGCGTGCGTGCGTGCGTGTGTCAATTTGTGTAAGTTTTTGTATTTTTATTGTGTGTGGCGTCCTCGTATTAATAAATAATTTCTATCTTTCTTTTGTTGGATGTGGGTTGTAATTTGTAAATGTGTGTGCTATGTGTGGGTGAGTGCTGTGTTGCAGGTCTACGTCATCACAGGTTACCTTGAGCTCAGTGGTGAGCATCAGTATGTGCCGGCAGGGCAGCCGGAACACCTTGCTGAACAGGCACGAACACTCCTGGGTCGAGGTGCCGTACTTGCAGATGGCCGCGCTACTGTGGCGCCTGACACAAAAACAGTTATGATTGAAAGAAAGAAAGAAAGATAGAAAGACAAAAATGTTTATTCGTCAAAAGTCGTTATTTAGTGGTAATCACTACATAGTATGAAACAAAGTCGCTTTTTCTGTCCCTATATCCCAATGTACGCTTAAATCTTTAAAACTACGCAACTGATTTTGATGCGAACTTTTTTAATAGATAGTGATTCCAAAGGAAGGTTTATATGTATAATAACATCCATTAAATAGTGGAGAAATACTGTTATTTTTGAGGTTTTTAATGTGATGCTCAGCGAAGCCGGGGCGGGTCGCTAGTAATTAACAATTTAATTATAAATAATTCCAAAATGGCTGCAACTCAGCAAGAGCCAGCTGCTTTTCAGCTGCAGCTGATTGAAAGTTAGCGTTATCCCGTTTTTCACAGGGTCCGCTTACCTAACCTGAAGATTTAAGAGGTCCGTTTTTTACAGAAGCGACCGCCTGTCTGACCTTCCAACCCGCGAAGGGAAAACCAGCCGAATACAGGTTAGGTCACATACCTCCGAAAATGCATATCTTGGGCTGATCGCGTGATAATCATTTATGATCCAAACATGATATCGAAATCATTGGTTTAGGCCTATGCTGAGATTCGATCCTGCGACTTTACAGTGAGAATCAATAATATCTTACCGGCCAGCCCGGTCGTCGAGGCACTTCTGCGCGAGTTTGGTCTGGTGGCTCATCAGGTTGTACGCGTACTGCGTGATGGTGTCCGTCGGGGACTGCTTCAGTGTCTCCGTATCCTGGAAACAAACTTGACGGTGACAACATGTCCAGGGCTAACAAGCCACGCTCTTGTCGGTGTAGCATTCTCCATGCTAATTTTTAAAGAAAAATAGGACAGTGGGTTCCCTCTTGGCTTCCGCAGTACTCTGTCTGACGCGAGTGTGATGGCGCCCAGAATACTCTATTTCAAAGCCGTACTAGGTAGGACTCCGGGAATAGAAGAACGGGTAAAGACCTCAACGGTTGCAGAGGCGGAGATGGAAGCCGTCGGTATCCCTCAAAGTTTTCGTTACGGTGTCAATAACAGCCTGTGTGTACTGACCCTCAGCCGGCTGATGGCGAACACCCTCCGCTCGTCCTCGAGCTGGTTGGCCACGTCGAAGAACAAGGACACGAACTCGTCCGGCTGCATCTGGCTGCGCATCATGGAGTGGAATTTCGTCACCAGCCGCTCCAGGCCCTGTTGGAAACCATGAACATAATAATCATTATTTTAGTGTTATCCCGTTATCACAGCGTCAATCAGAAAGTCAGAAGTCGGAAGTCAGAAGTCGGAAGTCGGAAGTCGGAAGTCAGAAGTCAGAAGTCAGAAGTCGGAAGTCGGAAGTCAGAAGTCAGTAGTCAGAAGTCAGTAGTCAGAAGTCAGTAGTCAGTAGTCAGAAGTCAGTAGTCATAAGTCAGTAGTCAGAAGTCAGAAGTCAGAAGTCAGAAGTCAGATGTCAGTAGTCAGAAGTCAGTAGTCAGAAGTCAGTAGTCAGAAGTCAGTAGTCAGTAGTCAGTAGTCAGTAGTCAGAAGTCAGTAGTCAGAAGTCAGTAGTCAGTAGTCAGAAGTCAGAAGTCAGTAGTCAGAAGTCAGTAGTCAGGAGAAGTCACTAACATCCTGTATAATAATATTCCATGTCGAAAAAAGAACCTACCTTGTGCAGTATGTTGGTGTAGTTGTCCGCCTCGATCCAGGTGTCCAGCTTGGTGACGGCGCCTCCAGGCCGCGTCAGCGCCTCCCACAGCCGCAGCGACCCAGCGCGAGTGCCTATTATGCCGCGCTTCAAAACCTACAGAGGACACACAACATCCATCCATAATCTTATTTTTGTCTATAGTAATAATGTTCATAGGACAGAAATTCTGGTGACATGTAAGGAATAAAATTGCAAGTCACAAGGTTATCATTATTTTAACTTTTTTTTTATTTAAAGAACTTACAGACGGTCTAATAGCTGAATGCCGACTTTCTGCAAAATGTCTACTAATATAAATCTTGATACAATACGGATACATTAAATGAACTTGATATGCATGAGACGATACTATTACAAGTTCCCACCAATACTTTAAACTGCTGGTTTATACATATACCCAAGCCCCCAAGTTGTAGGATAAACGCCATCTGTGTTCTACGGACGGAACTAACTGGTCAACTAGTTGGGTCAGCCAGGAGCGTACCTGCAGCTGCGCGGGCGTGTGCTCGCCTCGCAGCGCAGCCAGCGCGTAGGTCTTGCAGCGCGCGGCCACGTCGTCGGCCAGCAGCGGCGCGGCGGGCGCGCCGGGCGCGGCGGGCGCGGGGGGCGCGTCGCGCCGCGCCGCCTCCGCGCATGCGCGCCCGCACGCGCGCGCCGCCTGCCACACCGAGCACGACACGTGCGCCGCCGGGAACGCCGCGCGGACCGACTGCGGGCATGCCATTGCTAACTATCACCATCTCTACTATAAATACTGAGGGGGACGTCTCAATTCATGAATTCTGAGTTAATAACAAGTGGAATTTTCGTCGCAAGATTATGGAACTGATTATAATATAAAAAAAACAAATTTAAGCAAATCTAGTCGTCCATTGAATTGTATAAATAAACAACAATATTGTGCCAAATATGCCGCCCTGTGGTACACCCGTCCCATTTCAACAGGACAGCTCATGATTTCGTCAATTTCTAAACCTATATACACCGCATGAAATTACTTCCGATCAAACCAAGGCTGTTCCTGACCAAAAGTGATCCTACATATGCATTAATGTAAATAATGTACATAGTCACAATATCGAAGGCTTTGATCAAATCTAAGGCAATAAATACAAGGCTAGATTTTCGTCGCAACCCCTATAATTTAAAACTGTACTCATTGCCAGGACCCAATTGTCATTAATTGTCGTCCCAATGCACATTACCACGTTACATACATACATAAAATCACGCCACACACGGGTAAGCAGAGCCACAAGTATTCAAAGACAACTTACAGCCAAAGTTGATACGTCCAAAGAGCTACGCGAATATTCGCTACATTGAAGATTTTTCATAATTTGTCATTTTTTACTTTTCTATTTTAAATTTGGGTTCTATGCACCCAAATCCCACGTGATATAAGAATAGAATAAGATATATAAGAATAAGTCACTAACACTGTGTATACTCAATACTCAATATTTTTTCTCTTTGTGAATAATAATTATACATTAAAATCTTTGCCTCCCTCTGTTTGAGAGCCTGTACCAAGCAGTATGACGTATATAGACTGTGTATGTTATATCTTTCTTCTTATTATCGTGTGGGTTGTAATGTGGAATACCAGCCTCATCAACTCTAGTGTCAGTGTCATCTTTAATGCCACTAGACCACGGAGGCGTAGTCTCCACTTAGCGCAAAATTATAACTAGATAGACATGCTGATATATATTAACTAGAATAGAATAGAAATCCTTTATTATAAAAGGACGCCACACACAAAGAAAAGACAATAACATCACTTAAAAATTTTCACAAAACAATTAGGTACAAAAAGCATAGAAGATGTTCATTACAGTGATTATAAGGTGGTGGACGTCCTGAGATAAAAGGGCCTCACTCAGCACAGCACAGCACTGTGCTGGGAGGTTTTCTGGCCACGTCTTTCCCTCAGCGTTACAGATTCCGATGTGGTAGTAGTTTTACAGCTAGTTACATAATATGTAATTTTGTTTGACGTTCAAAAAGCGCTAACTTTGTAAGCCAATTTTGAAAAATAAATATTTTTGAATTTGCACAAGTCGCGGCGTGAACCACGACGCTGGTATTACGTGGACCCTGCTGGGTCAGGCAGTGTTAATAGCCTACCTGTTGACACTTGGTGGGGTCTGCGACGACGCACCGCACCTGTCTCCAAGCAGGGTTGCACGACTTAAACGTCTCCAACAACCAAGACAGATCTTCTCCTATTAACGTTGATATGCCTGTAAGAATATTACACCAAATTTGTTTTAATTTCACCACAGAATAAGGAATAATACGTATAGAATGGCAACTCTCCGCTGCCACCCGACCGCATGTCATTTTTTTTTTAATTTATGACAAAATGACAAATTTAAGGGATGAGAGGAAGGGGTAGAAACAAATAAAAGAGAAGGTGCAGGTCGTGTCGTATCAGTATTATCGTGTCGATGGCAAACAAAATCGTATCGGCCCAAAACGTGGCAACAAGTATGGCGCTATCTGCAGCGCTCATCAGATCCTCCTGCGTGCAGGTGTTCAGCCACGCATTGATATGCTTACCAGCGGCAGCCAATCAGCTCGCGACACCAAACACTTCAGGACCCCGATAACGACCTGAACGAACGAGCGTGGTCGACGATTTCCCTCAATCAACGCTTATCGCTATCGACCCACTAGGGTTGATTAATTCTTTCAAATATTTTTCCTCTCAGACGACGCCCTGAGCCGAGGTTCGCGCCCATCTGGGCACCCTCAGGCCTGTTGTCTTAAACGTTGTACCGAGAGCCTTCAGCGCTCCCCATTTGTCTCCAAGTAGTTAATGCCATCTGCGACAAATCTACAATAAGTCAGGTCAAAAAAAAGATGCTTACCAGCACTCACGATGACCGACTTGCCGTTTCCATCTTCAGCCAGGAATAGCGTCACGTTCTGTTTCACACTGGGACTCATACCGCCGCCCACCACGGGTATCTGACTGTTGAACTCTATACCTGTACACAATATAATAAATTATTTACACTGGTCGGAGGCCTTCGTTAGGGAGGTGGGGCGAAGGATAAGTGACAGGGGGTCGGATGCTCGTGCGGGTTGTTTCCTGGCGCAAAGGTTGTCCATCGCCATACAACGTGGTAACGCGGCAAGCGTGATGGGGACCTTTGCGCCCGGATCTACCCGCGGGGGCTTATTTGACTAAATAGATTGTTATTGTCTATTTTATATAATGTGTATTTACACTGGATAAGATAAAAAAAAAATCCGTACTCGCAAGGCTATAATTTTCCTGTATCCAAAGGTTGCTGCATGAGGAGTAAAGCCGCCTGTTCTAGACAAATTCTAAATGTCAATGGGATTCTTATTGTAAAAACGTATAGGTACATTGCCCCTTAAAAGATTTAGTGATATGTAATCGGCTGACTTGTAAAGCAAGTTTATTTTTATTCCGGGTTTTGACAATTGCAACATAAAAATACCTTTTAAAAAAAAAGGTTATAAAAAATATTAATTCTTTACTATTTTTAAATTAATTTTGTATTCATCGACCTTCTATTATTGTCGGACTTGTTTGTAACCTTTGTAATTACCTACTAAAACTGAATTACACGCGAAGTGGCAAAACAATCAGCGTTTCTTTAATACAGTCTACGAGTGGTGAACTAATCAATCCACACACATTTAAACACCGGGTATTAACAATGTGCCGATCTCTATTTTTTTTTTTCCAATAAAGTGTGTATTATTTATTTACTTTTCATTTCACTTACCAGTCTCGATGCATAGGAACTGTGGCACAGCGTTGAATGCCAGCTGCATGCTCGGCGTCGTCAGGTACACGCACTGGATGCACCCGGAAGCAGAGTGTAGCAGCTTCACACCCGCGTCTGAATATGTAAACAAACGTATCAATCAAACACCTATCTCTTACACCCGTATTCTAGATGTTAACTCGACTCTTCCTCCACTCGACTCTTCCTCCATTCAACTCTTTCTCCAGTCGACTATTCCTCCATTCAACTCTTCTTCCACTCGACCCTTCCTCCACTCGACCCTTCCTCCACTCAACTCTTCCTCCACTCAACTCTTCCTCCATTCAACTCTTTCTCCAGTCGACTATTCCTCCACTCGACTATTCCTCCATTCAACTCTTTCTCCAGTCGACTATTTCTCCACTCAACTCTTCCTCCACTCGACCCTTCCTCCACTCAACTCTTCCTCCACTCGACTCTTCCTTCATTCAACTCTTTCTCCAATCGACTATTCCTCCACTCGACTCTTCCTCCATTCAACTCTTTCTCCAGTCGACTATTTCTCCACTCAACTCTTCCTCCACTCCACCCTTCCTCCACTCAACTCTTCCTCCACTCGACTCGGTTTCAGCTGAGCATTTTGATATTGTAACTTGATATTTACGTCCTCGACTTGAGGACCTTACTCACTGGAGTTGAACATATCATACTGCCAACATAATACGAAAATAATGACGTCACGCCTAACTGGAGTAAACTCGAGATAAGGTTGAGGTGCTGTATAGAAATACTGATTTTGAGCTGAGTTTGAGGTCACCTCAACTGAGGACGGACTCGAGGAGGTGACGCGGTTGTGTGCAATTGCCGTCCCGTATCCCCGCCACACGGCGGCAAGGAGGAACACCGTTGGGTTTTAGTGGGTATACCGGGTGGCGACACCCGGGGAGTCCCACATAACCACGTTGCCCCCCCGGGCGGCGTGGTATGCGTAACGCATTTCCCAACGTTAAAAAAAAAAAGGACGGACTCGAGGAGGGTTGGAGTCGTCTTCACACGTGATAACGGAAATCCACAAGGTAACTTGCCATAGTTCAGCTGCAGCTTCCTGACGACGAAGTCATATTTCTGGTTGAGCCAGCGCACGGCGCCGGTGCCCGTAGCCACCAGCTGTTCTTCTGTCGTCACGATTTGGCCCTCAGTTGGTCTGTGGAAGATAACGTAACATCACGCCAATATTCCCGAAGAGGTGCAGTAGTTTTAGGCGGATAAGACGGATTGAAAGTGTAACTATGTTACCTATAAAATAAAGATATTTTTTAATGTGAATTTTGAGATAGGTACAGGTAGGTAGAACCACCCACACCCACAAACACCCTCACTCCTCGTCAGATATATTTTTTTGATGACGATTCAAAATGGAACTATGTTACCTTCTGAATAAAGATTATATTGAATTTGAATTTGTTTAAGTGCCATTTAATATTGCCATTAACCGGACACAAATTGTGAAGACCACGTGAGTATCAAACATCAATATCACGTGACGTAATATCACGTGAGTAGTTTCCTAGATCAAGAAAAAAAAATAGAAAGTAAAATTCTGATCACTAAATAAAAACAGATCTAAAGATGACAAAAAAGCCTATCTTTTTTTCTATATATGAATTTTAATCAAGAAAACTGTAATAATAACTGCGACACGTTTGTCACGTTTTTCTACGATGTCACAGGTTGCTTTTTCATACAAATTCCATAGTAATTTCGCGTTTTGACGTTTAGTAAAAAGTAACTGATTTGACTAGTTGGACACTACCCTATTATAACACATAACATGGCCTTTTTAACTTCCCAGGACTCAAAACTTTATTTGGCCGTGACCCATTGTAGATTTGCCACGAATAGTCGGACAAGTCAGGACTCACCGATCAGCCTCGCCGGCAGGGTTCTCGATGATGGCGACCTCGTACTCCTGCTGGCCGTCCACCTGGCTATTGCTGAGCTCGTACTGCTGGTACGTCGTTGTCTGCTCCTCCACTTGTTGCTAAAAAAAATTTCTTTTTTTTAACACACTTGTCAGACACACTTATTAGACTTGTCAGATAGAGCACTGCAGGGCGGAAGGCAAGAGGGGAAACCACTGCCCTACATACAAATACAAACTCACGCCTACTTCCCACCGGGGTAAGCAGAGAGTATAGAATTCCATTTGCTACGATCCTGACACACTTCTCTTGCTTCCTCCACATTCATAAATCGCTTCATACACGCACGCCGGTTCGGAGTAGATCGTACTAAACCTCTTCTAAGGACATCTCCAATTTGGTCAATATAAGCCTTCTAGGTCTTCCTCTGCCAGCCCTACCATCAACTTTCGCTTTATATACCGCTTTCGCAATTCTATTATCCGTCACTCACCACTGCCTTATTTTTTCCTAAAAAAGTAGAAATGGCGAATGCTACGCCGACAAGAGCGTGGCTCTTAAATTAGTGATGAAACTTGAAATAAGAACATTGAAATTGAAAAGTTATAAACTTAGCATAAGGAATAATACTACGTATTGAACGGCAACTCTCCGCTCCCCACCAGCGGCTGAGCTAGGTTTACCTCACCCCCCTCAAACGTAGTTTAGACTTGAATCATATGGCGTCAGACGTCACACATACAGATGCGCGTGTACGATTTGGGAGGGAGTGGAATTCTTTGCCGTCTTCTGTATTTTCGAATGCATATAGGATGCTTTCAAGGCCAGAGTGAACAGGCACCTTCTGGGCGAGCTCGCTCCATCTTAGGCCTCGTCAAATTCGTCAATGCCTTCGGGCAAGTCTGGGGCCAAGAGCAGACCCATCAAAAGAAAAGACTAGGGTCCCACCACCCTTAATGCGGGGAGGGCTGGAAGAGATATCTTTTAATTCGTGACATCGTAACGAAAACTTTGAGGGATGATTCATACCATGTTTCTGAGTTGATATCAAGTGGAATTTTTCGTCGCAAAGTTATGGACTAGACACTTGATCCATCTTAGGCCTCGTCAATGCCTTCGGGCAAGTCTAGGGCCAAGAGCAGACCCATCAAAGGTAAAAAAAAAGTCAATGTGTAGTGTCTGTGTAAAACGAGGTTGTTTGTTTGAAGTGTCCAGGATGTGGTATATGTTCACTCACATTGTCCGAAACTAAGACGATCCGTGCTTCGGAAGGCACGTTAAGCCGTTGGTCCCGGTTACTACTTACTGATGTAAGTACGTAGTCGTTATATGAGTCATGTCAGGGGCCATTGGCGGCTCAATAGTAACCCTGACACCAGGGTTGATGAGGTTGGTAATTCTCCTCACAACCTACACGATAGAAGAAGACTCACATTGCTGACTTCAGTGGTGTTCTGAACAAAGGTCCCTCCTTCCTCTTCAGGCTCCCCCTTCACGTCGTAGATGCCCTCGGCCATCACAATCCGACCCGACTGGTCCATTGTCCACATCCCGCCAAACGCAAAGTTTGACGGGTTACCGCTCTGTTCGTAGAGTATCACCGTGTTCGGACCTAGTTGGACTGGTTCGCCTGAAAAAACGGTAAAGGTTTATTTAATCTATTTTTATCGAGGTTCGAGTCACTCTTGGTGAATAATAGTTTACAGCGTTTTGTGATGATCAAACCATCACATCACGTATGTGTGTCGCGAGTGTTTGAGGTTCTGCGAGAAGATGAATGATGTATGAGAATTAAATATGTTTTTATATTGTTTACACCTAAGTTTCATATGTTTAATTATATTATTGTTTATATTTAAAGTTTCACGACGCATTTGCGCTTCTGCACTGTAAAGTCGTGAAATGTACATACATACATAAACTCACGCCCGTAATCCCTAATGGGGTGGGCAGAGCCACAAGTAATCAAAGACAACTTGCAGCCACTGTTGATACGAAGTCCAAAGATGGATATGATGAACCTTATGGTGATAAGGGATCAGCCTATCGTGAAATGTAAATAAATATATTTTTTTATTTATTATAAATAAATAAATCGCTTTAGAAAAGATCAATGTTACAGCACGCACGCACGTTGAAGGCACGTTAAGAGACCCCCCCATACCAGCGCCTCTCGACCAACGCCAGCGTTCTTCGTCAGAATCCATTTTCACACTGATTGTACGCGACAGGAGCCGCGGCTACCCGACGCCAGCGCCGCACACGCTCACCGTACGGCAGCCGGCCAGAGCTGGCGTCGCGTCGCCGCGGCGTTAACGTCGTGTGGGCGTTGCGCGGGCGCTGGCACGACAATGACGCTCGGTCTCTAGGCCGTTGGTCCCGGTTACTACTTACTGATGTAAGTACGTAGTCGTTACATGAGTCATGTCAGGGGCCTTTAACGGCTCAATAATATAATAACCCTTGCACCAGGGTTGATGAGGTTGGTAATCCACCTCATAACTCACACGATACAAGGAGACAGAAGTACACCATAACACCCAGGGATTTTTATTATAAAAGATTATTAGAAAAAAAAAACACAAATTGAAAGCATTTATGAGAATGGCGTAATTACTGGGTGTTCAAAGCGTCATTAAAAATTAGTAAAAAAATATGTTTTTTCATAATTTTTTTTAGTTTATATCATTTGACTGAACAATTCTTTCTCTTACGAACATTTAGGGTGTTCAATGCCTGATTAAAAATGAGTAAAAAAAATTTTTACTTAGGCACAAGTTTGTACAACCAGATGACTAGGCAATGGAGAAGTCAATTGCTGGTTGGCAGAGCCACTATCAAGTAAGGCTTTTAGTTTATATTATCTGGTTGACCAATCCCTTGCCTAAGGGATAGCTACACGAAAGCACCTATGAGGCTGGCATGATCACTCAGGGTGTTCAGTCTCATTAAAAAAAAAAACCAGATAACCAAAAGCTTTACTTCATAGTGGTTCTGCTAACAAGCAATTGTCAAGTACCCGCGTGCGTGTATGAAACGATTGATGAATTTGGAGGAAGCAAGAGAAGTGTCAGGATCGAAGCAAATGGAATTCCATAGTCGCTGCTTACCCCGGTGGGAAATAGGCGTGAGTTTATGTATGTATGTTGCCAAGTTACATAATGAACTTCGATTTAAAGTTAAATTGCCTTCTAGTTAATTTTTTCTTCTTTAAATTTTCTTTTTTCATTTCTGTGGCCAAACATGCCATCGGTCAACTGACCATAACCTGTTATTATGACTTTCTTTCAAATGAAGGAATTTATTTTATTCTAACAGAGAAACAGGACTATCATCTGCATGTACTGTATTTTATAAGCTCACATGTTTTAAGAAATATTTTGTTAAAACATAAAAAGGAATTTATTTTATTCAAACAAACATACCTTTATTATCTGCATTTACTGTGGGTATTTTATAAGCTCACATTTTTTTCGAAAATATGTGTTTTAAATATTTTTTTTTTTAAGTATGGCAATGGGTCACTTAGGAGTATGACCATTCTGCCAGTGTCGATGTGATCAGAAAACAAACTAAAAAAATGTTTTCTTTGATAAACAAAATACCATTTCAGTGAACCTAATGTTTACAAGCAATTTTAAATATGCAGTAATTATGACTTTCTTCCAAATAAAGGAATTTATTTTATTCAAACAATTCAGAAAGAAACAGAGCTTTATCATCTGCTTTTACTGTAGCTACGGTAGATGTTATTTAAATGTCTTTTGAGAAAAGTTTTCTTTGATAAACAAAATACTATTTCAGTGAACCTACAAAATACTATTACAGTTTACAAGCAATTTTAAATTTACTCTATAGTTTTAATATTGTTAATATTTAATTTATACGACCCAGTAGTTGAATTGAACAGGCCACATGCTCAGATTCTTAAAACCAAAAAGAACGAAAAAAAGTGACAGAGCGGACCCCCCCACACAATACTAAAAGGACGAGAAGTATGAGACCACACAACAGAATACTGTGGAGGATGATATCCACACTCGGGAATGGCAGTGGATTGGTCATGTCCTTAGAAAACCTGTGGAACAACCATAATAAATTGTTCTTTGTTAGTGTCACTAAAACTCGAGAACTACTGAATCAATTTGGCTAATTTTAGTCTTGAAATATTCATGCAAGTCCAGGGAATGTTTTAGCAGTGATTAAATATGGAAAAGGTAAATAAGTTCACCAGGTCATCTAGTATATGTATAAACATACCTTTCATGTTGACAAAGACGGGTTGCTCGAAGTTTCCCTCCACCAGCTGACCGGTGTGGACGATCTGCTGCCCCTGCTCCACCGGGACCTCCACTATCTGGTTCACTTCCACCTTGTCTTTCTCCTCTTCCTTACGATTCAACATTATTTTAGCCTTTTTGTCCCCTTCGTGCGAATCGTCACATTTCCGCTTAATCACAATTTTCTTCTTGTTTTTCTTGTCCATTTTTACACTTTACACTATAAACTTGCACTAAAATGTGTCACAAATGCTTTGCGACGCGTTATTCTCGAAATTTTCGAGTTCAAAAAGAAATAGACCGCCTCGCCCTACTAATATCATTTTCTTAAAAATCTAAGCAGTCTCTCGTGTAATTAATACTAGTAAAGATTACTCGAAACAAGTAAATACATATCCTGTTTACATAAATACAGTTTTTGTTTTTGTAACTTTAAATTGAAAGAATTCAAGATACAGCTTGTGCGAAAAGGACAACTCAGAGGGACGCCATTTTCGTCGATAATAGAGCTGCACTATTACGATTCGTTCAACGTTCAACTCGTAGACTCCTATAAGTGCAAAATTAAGAAGATTAGGAAAAAAAGACTGCTTGGAAAAAGACACTAACCTATTCTCAAAAGTCACTTAATTAAGCCAAAGAAGCCGTAATTGTAATCTAATTATAACAATAAAGTCATCGGTTTGATAATTTAGTTGATCGATTCAGTAATCGTAATCGAATAAATTTAACACGCATGGTGCAGCTCTAAATATATCTATCTCTTTTATATTTGTATCTCTTTCGCACAATGACACCTATTGTTTCGTTCAAAAATTAAGTAAATAAATATATTTGAAATAAAAGTTAAATAATTATGCATGTTGTTAAAATGTGTTGTCATTTAAACAGCAATATACTTAGTACATAACTAAATGACTGGTAATAAATAATAATAATAATAATTTTCGTTCCTGAAACCAGTATAAAGTGTTTATTTTATACAAACAGGAAGCCAACAAATGTTCACAAACTAGACAAATTGCTAATACTGTGTCTCTCTCTTATGTATCGTTTGGCAAATTAATCACCATAAGCGATTAAGCGAAATTATGCCTGATTTTGACGTTTGTTAGCTACTTTTTGCACATCGAAACTCAGAATATATAAAATAATTAATATTTCTCGAGGAACGACCAATCGCGTGATTCACGAGAACTAATTATTCATGTATTATCGAGGAACCTTTGACCTGCTTACATGCTTATCCTCAATACTCTGTCCATTCTCCTGCAAGTTGCGTTCATAGTGTTTATGTCCTTACTTTCTATGAATATAATCAAACAATTCAGTGGTTTTGCTAGAAAAATGACTGTGATTGCTCCTGCGCTGTTCGTGAACCATGGCGGGGGACCCTTGCCGCTATTAGGAGACAAGGATCACAAAGAGTTGACGAATTTCCTGAGGGATGGCGTTAAGAAACATATGGATCTTAAAAATATCAAAGCTATCATTTTAGTGACCGCACATTGGGAGGAGAGTAAAGTGACGATATCATCCAGCGACCATCACGACCTTCTATTTGACTACTACGGTTTTCCGCCTGAATCGTACAGGTACACTTACAATGCGCCTGGGGACCCAGCATTGGCTAAGAGAATCCAAGAAGTTTTAAAAAGAGAAGGTGTAGATTCTAAATTGGACCCGAAAAGAGGTTGGGACCATGGAGTTTTTGTACCTATGATGCTTATAAACCCTTCAGCAAACATACCTATAGTGCAAGTGTCTGTGTTAAGTAGTCAAGATGCCGCAGAACATTATAAAATTGGCCAAGCATTGCATGCTTTCCGTAAAGAGGGCATTGCTGTTATCGGCTCAGGAATGTCGTATCATAACATGAGAGAGTTCATGATGGCTAGAAAAGGGAAAATCGTTAACGAAGAGTTTGATAACTTTCTGACCAGAGTGTGTGGTTTGGAAGATAGCGAACGCAAAGCTGAGTTATTGAAGTGGAGAGAGCAACCAGGTGCTACGGAGGCCCACCCTATGAGAGCGGCTGAGCACTTTATGCCGCTGGTGGTTATTGCTGGGGCTGGAGGGCCGAAGCCTGGTGAACGTGTCTTCCACTGGGATATGAGTGGTACTTTTAGGTTAAGCGGATTCATTTGGAAACAAGAATAAATAACACAACATCATATATTATATACATATAATAATAAGATCACAACTATATCCCAAACAGCATGGTGAGTTTTGGGTGAGTATGGTCACGAGCATTAATATGTATTAACTTTGGTACCATGTCACATTAACTTTTTTGACAAATTGAACTCTAAGTCTCACTAAATGTCAAATAAGTTAGTGTGACAGAGTCCTAAAGTGGGTACATTATATTGCTCATGACTGTACTTAGTTTATCTTGCAATGAATGTATGTCTGACTACCCCAATTGATATAGTTGTGTGCTTATGTCAGAAGAATAAATAATGCCAATATTAGATTAGAATCCAAAGGCTGAGGCTTTTTAAAACCGTATTTATATCAAACTCCATAAAAGAATTATCATGTAAGGCTTTTAGTTTATACTATCTGGTTGACCAATCCATTCCTTAAGGGATAGCTACACGAAAGCACCTATGAGCCTGGCATGATCACTCAGGGTGTTCAAAGCCTCGTTAAAAATTAGAATAAATAAAAAAAAAGAATTTCCAACAACAATCTCCATAAGCACTTCCTGACTAACAAAGGGCTGCCGCAGGACGTGGTCTCCGCTTCCAGCGTCAACACCTTCAAAAACAAATAAAAATTACCATAAAACAGAGAAAGGAAAACTCAACTACTGAATGGTCAAATACAGGCACTTATCAGTGAAAAAAAAAACTTCCTGCCTGACTTAATAATAATAAAGTCTGTAATGCCTTATAGAAGCTGTCATTTAAAAAGTGTGCGTCAAGCTAGCGGCCTCAAAAAAAAAATGGGCACGAAAAAATAATTTGACCATACCAAAAAATAGTACTCTTATTGAAAAAAATAGTACCTGTTGTAAAAAAATTAGTACCATCACGGTTCTGGATTTATAGCCATGTTTTATTGCACTTGCTAGCTTGACGGTGAGCGAAATTTGGCGAGAGTTAACGACAAGGTCTTTCGCTTTGATTTAAACGCCAAAAAATAGTACCGAAATAGTACTCACCCCCTGCAAAATACCGAAAGTAGTACTTCAATGGTTCCAAAGTTATAAAGGTAGTTCTTTGATCCCGCTAGCTTGACGTTTTGAAAATACCTATTATCTGGGGAATGCTTGCATACTTCAGTTTGTAACTAATGTCAATAAACTCGTATGAAATATCTCTACCATCATAATTTGGACCTGATTCTCTTTGTAGAAATATGTCAAAAAGTCATTATAACCTATGTCATACATTTATCAAGACAAGTACAGTCGCGAACAAAATTATTACACATGGTCAAGAATGTTGTCAGATTTTAGTATTTTTCCCCATTTTTGGGTAAAAATTGGTGAAGTGCTGAGTGAAGGTTGAAGGTGAAGGTTGTCAGAAGAAAGTAATATCATTGTTGAAACTCTTTGAGTTATTCTACAAATACTGCAAATTGTTTATTAACAAACACTTCGATCCGTAACAAATTCAACATGAAGGTATAAATTATAAAATAAAACAGCAGATTAAAAATGTATTATGATGTATTAAAATCACAGATTGTTTTCGATAAAAACTAGACCCATGCAGCCATTTTCTATTAAAATTAGTGCATATGGGTGTATGCAATAGGAATTTTTTGTAATAGCAGCACTCTGAAGTGCAAAGAAATGGTAGGGTAGACCTCCAAAATGGCAATACTTACGAATAAATTGTGAGGTTATGTAATTGTCTACGTGACTGTATCAACAACAAATGTATGGCATAGGTTATGATGATTTTTTAACATTTCTACAAAGAGAATCGGATCAAAATTATGATGGTAGGGAGTACTATTTCATACGAGTTTATTGACATTAGTTACATACTGAAGTATGCAAGCGTTCCCCAGATAATAGGTATTTTCAAAACGTCAAGCTAGCGGGATCAAAGAACTGCCTTTATAACTTTGGAACCGTTGAAGTACTACTTTCGGTATTTTGCAGGGGGTGAGTACTATTTCGGTACTATTTTTTGGCGTTTAAATCAAAGCGAAAGACCTTGTCGTTAACTCTCGCCAAATTTCGCTCACCGTCAAGCTAGCAAGTGCAATAAAACATGGCTATAAATCCAGAACCGTGATGGTACTATTTTTTTTACAACAGGTACTATTTTTTTCAATAAGAGTACTATTTTTTGGTATGGTCAAATTATTTTTTCGTGCCCATTTTTTTTTTTGAGGCCGCTAGCTTGACGCACACATTTAAAAATTATATTTAAAATCAAACTATTCTAGATTCTAGTTATTCTAAACGCCAAAATGATAAAAGCAGTATTCTTTAGTTCCTCCATTGGCATACAAATACTATTACAAATATTTAATTTTTAGCACTTAAATGTACATTAGCCTCGATTCCTGAAGACACCTAATTTTATTTTAAGTTATACCTGTCAATTTCTTATCCGCCGAAAAGAAAAGACAGGCGTAAAGTTTATAGAACCCACGTCAATTTTTGGACAGAAATTTAAAAACCCCTCCCAAAATTTTATTGGCCAATAACCCGACAGAATTAATTTGACAGCACATGTCAAACAGGTTGAATATCAGCGGGATGCCTATTTTATTCGCCCGGGTTATTCATTCATTTTAAATTTAACAGTTGTCAATCATCCGTCACTTTCCTTTTCGGCGGATAAGAAAGTGACGGGTATAATTTGAAATAAAATTAGGAGGTGTCTACAGGAATTGAGGCCATATATCTTCTGTAACATTAGAACTACACTTTTGTTGATTTAGCATTAAATAAAAGAACAAAAAAGTTATTTTTCTATGTTAACTTTATACTTGTACATATATTTTTACAAACACAAAACGTATTTTTTGTTTTTAAATTACGTTACTAAATATTTTGGGTAAAGGGCCAATATTATAATTTTAGGCAGAAGCAATTTAGATTAAGAGTTGATTAATTTTAAAGATGCAATAAAAAATATTTGCAATTTATAATGAACTGTTTTATTACCACCGTTAGGCCCAGTGGTTGAGCGTTGGGCTCACGATCCGGAGGTCACGGGTTCAAAGTAAGGACCTCATAGTCCGAAAAAAATATGATCCGTGCTTCGGAAGGCACGTTAAGCCGTTAGTCCCGGTTACTACTTACTGATGTAAGTACGTAGTCGTTACAGGAGCCATATCAGGGGCCTTTGGCGGCTCAATAATAACCCTAACACCAGGGTTGATGGGGTTGGTAATCCACCTCACAACCCACACGATAGAAGAAGACTTCTTTTCAATTTCCTCGAAGAGTTTCGTAAAGGAATTGTTCTAGAAAAGAAAATTTAATTCCATATTAGAACTGACGTCAACGTCAAAAAACAAAAGAAAAAGATTTTTAGATAGATTGATGTGTCATGAGTTCGGGAAATAGCTTTATGGCTAAGTGAAATTATGTTATTTAGTAAAATCACACTTTGAATCTAAACTTATGTACATTTTGTAAACAGCAACATTATCTTTTTATACAAATGAGTTGAAATTATCGAGTGCTAAAGGTAAGTCGAGTGCCAATACTATCTACTACTTCTATCCTTTCCTTTAGTACACTCCCTTTGGTACATCCATCGCAAGATGAACTAAAGTACCCACGCCTCATCGAGCTTTCTGATAACCAACCTGATAGGTACGCCTTCGATAATGCTAAGCTTCCTGTTATACTAGAAATCATAATCTCCATAGCGGTGTCCCGTTTAACACACTCCGCTTACCTAACCTGAAGATTTGACAGGTCCGGTTTTTACAGAAGCGACTGCCTGAAAACCAGCCCAATACCTACAGCTTAGGTCACATACCTCCGAAAATGCATTTCTCGTGAATGTGGGTTTCCTCATGATGTTTTCCGTCACCGCTGAGCACGTGATAATCATTTATGAACCAAACAAGAATTCGAAAACAAATTCGATAATCATTGGTGGCTTTAGGCCCGTAATAAATAAAGACATTACTTACCAAAATATTGGCTTTATTAAATATTGACAACTGACAACATTAGACATAGAGAATTTACGCCATTCTTCCCGCCCGACTAACGAATCAGTAGCACTTAATCCTGGAGGTGCCCAGGGACACGTCTAGTGCGGGTAGAACGGCGTACTACTTCCTCGGGGGTCGAATTTGAGGGTGATGAATCCTCATCGTCTTCTGTATCCTCATCTGGTAAGGGAGCTAAATGTCTGTTCGAAATATTGGCTTTATTCAACTTTAAAATAATTTGATGTCTGACAACTGACAACATTAGACATAGAGAATTTACGCCAAGGCCTGTGAAATAAGTACCTAATGTTTCCTCCGGCGGACAAACAGGTGATCAGCCTGCATTGTCCAAAACGCACTAAAGATTACGAAGTGACTTTTGTGATATGTCCCCACTGGGATTCGAAGGAATACGTACGAATTTCCAGAAAATTTTTGAAGCGGTTTTGCTACGGTTTGAAATTGGGACACGCAAACCGTCTCTGACTAAAACTTATCTATTGATAACTTCGGAATAGTGAATTGTATTACCTACGCATTTTATAATTTCAGACACAAGATGGCGAAATGCTGTCGACGAAAACGGAAGTAAGAATTGTTTTTGTAAATATACTTACTTAAGTACTAACTACTCTTAACTAGTCAAATCAGTTACTTTTTACTAAACGTCAACACACGAAATTACTACGGAATTTGTATGAAAAAGCACACTGTGACGTCATAGAAAACGTGACAAAATGTCGGACTTATTATTACGTTTTTCTTGATTAAAATTCATTAATAAGTTAACAGAAAAAAGAAAATGTTTTCGTTAGTTTTAGACCTGTCTTTATTTAGTAAGTAATCAGAATTTCATAATTTATCTTGAAGCTAGTACGGTCACGAGTACTAATATGTATACATTTTGAAACCATGTCACATTAACTTTTTTGACGAATTAAAATCGTAAGTCTCATTAAATGTCAAATATGATAGTGCGACAGGGTTCTAAAGTGAGTACATGATATTGCTCATGCCTGTATACGACCCCGTCAGACATAACTTAAGCGCACGACTATATTCGCAATTGGGGTAGTCAGAGGTACATCCATCGCAAGATGAACTAAGTACCCACACCTCACCGAACTTTCTATTACACCAACGTGATAGGTGAGCAGTATCGCCTTCGATAATGCTAAACTTTCTGTTATACTAGAAATCATTATCTCCATAGCGTTATTCCGTTTAACACACGGTCCGCTAACCTAACCTGAAGGATTTGACAAGTCCGATAGACTGCCTGTTAGATCTTCCGACCCGAAGGGAAAACCAGTCCAATAAAAAGTCTTGAAAATTATTTTTAATATAAATTATTTTCAGTTCCACACATTTGCGACGGAAAATTCCACTTGATATCAACTCAGAATGATGGTCTCAATCGTCCCTCAAAGTTTTCGTTACGTCACTAACACCCTGTTTAAGTAGATGAACTTGTTAAAGTTCAATTTATCATTTTTTAACACATCATGAGTCAAGCGTCCCAACTAGACTGCCACGGCTAGTAATAATAATCTCATGTTGTATTTGCTATCTCTGTCTAATGTTTTTCTTCTCTCTTCACAGAATGTGCAGAACGTAAGTATAACTTTATCAAGTGGAATAGTTTTAAGAAGACGTAGAAATACTCATGGTATAAGAAAACCAGTTTTTTATACCTTTTATAGGTACATTTAGTCTTCTTCTATCGTGTGGGTTGTGAGGTGGATTACCAACCTCATCAACCCTGGTGTCAGGGTTACTATTGAGCCGCCAAAGGCCCCTGACGTGATTCATATAACGACCACATACTTACATCAGTAAATAGTAACCGGTACCAACGACTTAACGTGCCTTCCGAAGCACGGATCGTCCTACTTTCGGACAATCAGGTGATCAGCCTGTAATGTCCTAACCAAACTGGGGATCACAGTGATTTTTGTGATGTGTCCCCACCGGGATTCCAACCCAGGGCCTCCGGATTGTGAGTCCAACGCTCATGCTCAACCACTGGACCACAGAGGCCGTTGAAAAATGATTTTTGTGATATGTCCTCACCGGGATTCCGAATCGTGAGCTTAACGCTGAGTCACTGGACAGCGGAGGAAGGCCAAATCAAAATGATCTTTGCCGGGAAAATGTAGTTATTGTAACAATGCTGGTTCAAATCAAATCATCATCATTAAGAGCCACGCTCTTGTCAGTAGCTTTTTCCATTCCAGTCTATCAAAGGCCAAATCCTTGACTTCCCTATAAGACACGACGTTAACCTTTTCTTTAATCTGTTCCATGTAAGCTCTTCTTGGTCTTCCCCTTCCTCTCTTTCCTTCTATGATGTTTTTAATAAATTCGTCGTGTCTTATTAGGTGTCCAATCATAACAAACTCACGCCTATTTCCCACAGGGGTAAGCAGAGACTATAGAATTCCATTTGCTTCGATAGGCTCACGATCTGGAGGTCCGGGTTCGATTCCCGATGGGGACATTGTCGAAATCACTTTGTGAGACTGTCCTTTGTTTGGTAAGGACTTTTCAGGCTTGAATCACCTGATTGTCCGAAAAAGTAAGTTGATTCCGTGCTTCGGAGGGCACGTTAAGCCGTTGGTCCCGGCTATTAGCCGTAAAAACACCTCCACCAACCCGCAGTGGAGCAGCGTGGTGGAGTATGCTCCATACCCTCTCCGGTTGATTGAGAGGAGGCCTGTGCCCAGCAGTGGGACGTATATAGGCAGTTTATGTATGTTAGTGTGTGGTTGCAGCCGCTGCCGCACAAAATGCGGTAGGTTCAAGAGGTGCCGCGCCGGCGACCGGAGGTACCCGGTCCGGCAGAAGTGCTGTAAGCGGCGCAGGTCGCGCTGCCGGCGCAAGCGCCGCTCGCGCTCGCGATGCTGCGGCCGCCGCCCGCGGTGAGTGGCCCGGTGAAACCCCCCCATCCCCAAGGACACGCCCCAGACACTTATTTATTATTTATTTATTTATTTATTTATTTACTTTTAGGAAGATTAACAGCTGAATAGTACAGTAAATATAATCATTAGTAACTATATGCTAATTACAAATCTCCACCTATAGGTTTCAATATAGTTATTCTATAAAGTAGGCTAATGAAATTAACAACTATTACTAATTAACTATTAACTATTATTATTAACTATTATTATTATTAAATTAACTATTATTAATTAACTTCATACAAAAAACCTCGTTTTACACGGACACGACAGAAATCAGAATCATTCAATCAACGTAATTATCATGGATAAACTTGTTGAAGGTCAATATAACATTTCGCAAGGTGTTATGGCTGAGGAGAAGAAATGACAAGAAACTGCAACAAGCAACACATCTGAGCTCAGATAAAAATAGGTAGCTATTTGTAGACGTCGTCTCAACCTGACGCCCCTTTTTTTTTTTTTGACGTGACTTATTGTAGATTTGCCGCAGATGGCATTAACTACTTGGCCGGACAAATGGGGAGCGCTGAAGGCTCTCACCCGGTACAACGTTTAAGACAACAGGCCTGAAGGTGCCCAGTTGTGCGCGAACCTCGGCTCAGGGCGTCGTCTGAGAGGAAAAATATTTGAAAGAATTAATCGACCCTAGTGGGTCGATAGCGATAAGCGCTGAATGAGGGAAATCGTCGACCACGCCGGCGGGGTCGGTATCAGACGACGCCCTGAGCCGAGGTTCGCGCCCAACCGGGCATCCTCAGGCCTGTTGTCTTAAACGTTGTACCGGGTGAGAGCCTTCAGCGCTCCCCATTTATCCGGCGGATTCAAGTACTTAATGCCATCTGCGGCAAATCTACAATAAGTCACGCCAAAAAAAGCGTCTAGCTGAGTTTACTTCGTGAGACATGACGTCAATATTCTTATATAAATTTGTTGATTTACACCACTACCTCAGCTGAGCATTTTGGTATTTTAAGCTGACAATTACGTCCTCGATCTGAGGACTTTACTCACTGAAATCGTGCATAGAGAAAACGCTCAGCGCTCCCCATTTGTCCGGCCAAGTAGTTAACCCTTTTACGGGCAGAGACCATTGGTCATTAGTGGTTCATTATAGATAGTATACCTTGGAATCGGTACGGTCACGAGTACTAATATGTATACACTTTGAAGGCATGTCACATTAACTTTTTTGACAAATTAAACCGTTAGTCTCATTAAATATTGTAACGAAGCATTTCGGACCAACGAGCCTTGTAGCGACATCTTGTGGTTTCGGACGTTTACAACGTAATTTTATGATAACACAGATGGCGCTGCAGGATTATCGATGGGCCCGAACATTTTAATAATTTTCTTTACAAAAAAAATTTTTTTTCGATTTGTTTGATCCAAATTAATCCAAAACAAAACCAAAAATATAATATAATTTAGAATAAATGTTGCAGATAATTTAAATATTAATTTAGAAAAAAAAATTATTAAAATGTTCGGGCCCGTCGATAACCCTGCAGCGCCATCTGTGTTATCATAAAATTACGTTGTAAACGTCCGAAACCACAAGATGTCGCTACAAGCCTCGTTAGTCCGAAAGGCTTCGTTACAATATCAAATATGATATGAATGAATGAAATGAAATGATAGTGCGACAGGGTTCTAAAGTGGGTACATGATATTGCTCATGACTGTACGTCATTAGACGTTTTGTCCTTGAAAGTGTTAATACCATTAATGGCAAATCTACAAAGTCTCGTCATCTGCCGCACCCGTTTCTGTGTAACTGACGCCGTTTTACGGATGCTCCTGCGCAGTCCACGCGGCCAGTTACGGGTCCGCACCAGTAGGAAGAAGATAGTAATGACCCAGTGTGACAGGTACCTGTGGCGCTGCCGATCGCGGTCAGGCTCGTTCAAGCGCTGCCGATACTGCGACCGACGCCACCGCCTGCGCCGCCGGTCCTCGTAACATCCCGCAAGGTAATGGCTAGGCCACGTTGAAATGGCCCTCCATTTTGGTGGACAGTAAATTTAGATTTAAGGTTTTCTTTTACATATTTTTTTTTATCTATAATCTCTGCTTACCCCGGTGGGAAATAGGCGTGAGTTTATATATGTCATCATCATCATCATCAGCCCATTAACGTCCCCACTGCTGGGGCACGGGCCTTCCCTATGGATGGGAGATCGGGCCTTAAACCATCACGCGGGCCCAGTGCGGATTGATGGTTATTAACGACTGCTAATGCGGGACCAACGGCTTAACGTGCCTTTCGAAGCACGGAAGGAGCTCGAGATGAAAACTTTTTTTTTATGGTCACCCATCCTATGACCGGCCTTTGCGAAAGTTGTTTAACTTCAACAATCGCAGACCGAGCGCGTTTACCGCTGCGCCACCGAGCTCCTCGAGTTTATGTATGTATGTCGTATGTAATAAAAAGAAATGTGTTAACAGCCTCTAGGTGTTGGCTTCGGCCCCGCGCACGCCTTCCGAAAGTCCGGGACTCCATAGGCCCGAGATATGGAAACGACATACATAATACCTTCAGAACCCCCGTATCCCTGAATATAGTATAGCTGGTACATTGATGATGAAGTGCTAGTAAGAGTAAGGGAAAAGAGACAAATACTGAGAATTATTGAGGACAGAAGAGGCAAGATGATTGGACACCTAATAAGACACGACGAATTCATTAAAAACATCATAGAAGGAAAGCTAGAAGGAAAGAGAGGAAGGGGAAGACCAAGAAGAGCTTACATGGAACAGATTAAAGAAAAGGTTAACGTCGTGTCTTATAGGGAAGTCAAGGAATTGGCCTTTGATAGACTGAAATGGAAAATGCTACACCGACAAGAGCGTGGCTCTTAAATTGATGATGATGATGGTACATTGATACACTTCTTATCGTGTGGATGGCTAACTAAATAGTATCGGCCCAAAACTTGGCAACAAGTATGGCGCTATCTGCAGCGCTCATCAGATCCCCTGCGTGCATGTGTTCGGACACGCATTGATATGCTTACCAGCGGCAGCCAATCAGCTCGCGACACCAAACACTTCAGGACCCCGATACTGACCCCGCCGGCGAGGTCGACCATTTCCCTCAATCAGCGCTTATCGCTATCGCCCCACTAGGGTCGATTAATTCTTCCAAATATTCTTCCTCTCAGACGACGCCTTGAGCCGAGGTTCGCGCCCAACTGGGCACCCTCAGGCCTGTTGTCTTCAATTTTGTACCGGGTGAGAGCCCTCAGCGCCCCTCATTTGTCCGGCCAAGTAGTTAATGCCATCTGCGGCAAATCTACAATAAGTCACGTCAAAAGAGTTAGTTTCAATCCAAATTCAAAAAAATCTTTTTAGAAGGTCATAACGGCCTCCGTGGTCCAGTGGTTGAGCGTTGTGCTCACGATCCGGAGGTCCCGGGTTCGAATCCCGGTGGGGACAAATCACAAAAATCACTTTGTGATCCCTAGTTTGGGACCCCAAAGTAAGATGATCCGTGCCTCGGAAGGCACGTTAAGCCGTTGGTCCAGGTTACTAATTGCTCTTCTTCTTATCGTGTGGGTTGTGAGGTGGATTACGATGAGGTAAAAATGACAAAAAACAAATACATGATTAATGGACGGCCCCTTACATCAGTAAGTAGTATTTTTTTTTGACGTGACTTATTGTAGGTTTGCCGCAGATGGCATTAACTACTTGGCCGGACAAATGGGGAGCGCTGAAGGCTCTCACCCGGTACAACGTTTAAGACAACAGGCCTGAGGGTGCCCAGTTGGGCGCGAACGTCGGCTCAGGGCGTCGTCTGAGAGGAAAAATATTTGAAAGAATTAATCGACTCTAGTGGGTCGATAGCGATAAGCGCTGAATGAGGGAAATCGTCGACCACGCCGGCGGGGTCGGTATCGGGGACCTGAAGTGTTTGGTGTCGCGAGCTGATTGGCTGCCTCTATGGCTAGAGTAATTGGGTCGTCGGGATCGTATATTACGTCCTTCGGACGCCGATACTTTTCAGTACCGTCCCTAAGCGGAATGTACTCGGAAGAGTAAGTAGTAATAATAGTACTACTTGCTGATGTAACGTAGTCATCACCTTAAACTTATGTTTCTTTTTTCAGGTCCTTGTATCGTCTGTATGTGTCTCCAAAAGTTTCCTTGAGAATTGTTAGTGGTGTCCATTTTACATTTTTTAAAAGAATATATTTTTTTCTCTATACTCTGTTTTTTTTTTGTTCTGAGTTTCCTCAAGCCTGCAGACCGTGGGAGTCTCGCTTCCCATTTGTCCGGCCAAGTAGTTAATCTCAAATAAGACGTCCAAAACGAAACGCTTACGTCCACTTACCTACCTAACCTGAAGATTTGACAGTTCCGGTTTTTTACAGAAGCGATTCTGTCCTTTCAACCCGCGCGAAGGGAAAACCAGCCCAATACAGATTAGGTCACGTACTTATGATGTGTCTACACTCAGCGGGATCCCCTGTCTGGGAGGCAGGGGATCCGTCTGTGATGAATCTAATAAAAATTAACCGATTTACGACTATAATTTCACTAATTACCTATTCGTACATCTAGTGCTTAAATTAAAAAGTATAGAATTTGAATGATATTATTTTAGTGTAAAAGTTACAAAAGAATGTCATTGAGAGAAAAAGTCCGCTGACTGGAGGTTTCATTGCAGCTTGATTGTAGCTGAAGTAAGGACGGCAGAAGTATTTTTTTTGTTTTGTTGAACAGAATAAGTACAGATCTAAAAGTTAATACCAATTTATACTTCATCAGACTTAACTTTGGGAAATATCCCGCTGGCTGGAGGTCGGTTAGAAAACTTTGTATTTCCGTTTTTTTAACGGAACAAATTCTGTTTTCAGCATAATTCAGTCCCTTCATGGTCATCTGATCCCACATAAAAATCGTCCCGCGGGCTGAATGACCCCTTTCGATTTTTTGCGTGGGTGAGTCGTTCCACCTGTCTGGACAACTGAGCCCGCGGGTTCAGTTGACCACTCTCTACTGCTAAAGGGTTTACTTAGCCCGCGGGTTCAGTCGACCACTCACTACCACTAAAGGGTTTACTTAGCCCGCGGGTTCAGTTAACCACTCTCTACCGCTAAAGGATGTAGGTATTCGAGCCTTTCCTATTTTCTTTACTTATTTGATACACGTTGTAGGTGTACACAGTGAAACTAATTTAATTTACAAGAAGAGATATGTATATTTTATTACTATTATAAATCTGTGGGCCGAGTAGACCCTTTGGTTGAATGTAGTAGTCGTCTGAGCCCGCGGGTTGAGTCAAGTCCACTCACCCACGCAAAAAATCGAAAGGGGTCATTCAGCCCGCGGGACGATTTTTATGTGGGATCAGATCACCATGAAGCCAATTCAGTAGAACAAATCCAGATCTGATTCTCTGCATCACTCTTATGTCTCCCAGACAGGGGATCCCGCTGAGTGTAGACACATACGGTCACGAGCATTAATATGTATACACTTTGGTACCATGTCACATTAACTTTTTTGACAAATTGAACTGTCTCACTAAATGTCAAATATGTTAGTGCGACAGAGTCCTAAAGTGAGTACCTACATTATATTGCTCATGACTCTACCTCCGAGACGCAATTCTCGAGAATGTGGGTTTCCTCCAGATGTTTTCCTTCAACATGACAATTATATCCCAAATGGAGTAGAATCTGGTAAACTGCTCCGAAAGGGTCAGAGGCACATCCATCGCAAGATGATGGATGGATGATGGATGGATAGAGTATAGAGAACTAAGTACGAGGGTACTTAGTTCATCTTGAGGTGAGGTGTGGACCTCACCGAGGTTTCTGTTAGACCGACGTGATAGGTGGTGAGCCGTATCGCCGTCTATAATAGTCGAGCCAACTGTTTTAGTGAAAACTGTACTTAACACGTTACAGTCCAGTGAACCATATACGGCTCATGACGGACTAGCTCCATAGAGGACGTCCGTGTCCCATACATCGGTCACTGCATACGGTACAACGGGTAAATAACGACCAGGTACGCACTAAGGACCTATGGGGTATAACGTAGAACCCTTGCCCAGGGATACGGGTGAAGACCTCAACGGTTGCAGAGGCGGAGATGAGAGCCATCGGTACGGCAATGCAGGACGGAGGCGAGTAACAGGGACTGTAATCTGGAACCTGACAGAGGGCAGCAGTAACTGTCAGTACTATCCAGAGGCAGAGGACAGGAGTCCTAATACGGCTTTGTAATAGACTACTCTGGGCGCTATCCCACTTGCGTCAGACAGAGTACTGCGGGGCGGAAGGCAAGAGGGAAACCACTGCCCTATTTTTCCCTAAAAAAGTAGCATGGAGAGTTAGGAGAATGCTACACCGACAAGAGCGTGGCTCTTAAATTAGCGGTGATGATGACGCACTAAGGTCAGGTGCTCCACTTGGATCCCGTTACATTCTTTACGTTTTTAACAGGACATAAAAATTGAAGTAATAGTGGGACTTACAAGGAAGTCGAAACGTTTTAAATTTTATTAAATCAGTCATCAAAATCACTTGGCAAGCTAAACCCGACGTCGGTGTAAATCTCATATCCGTCGCTTTCTATATCTGCTTCGTCGACAACGCCGTCCATGTCTTTAGCGTCGTCGCGATCGACATTTTCGATATCGACCCGCTCGTGTGGTACGTCCTTTAGGTCATCTGATAAAATGCTCTCGTCAAGATGCTCTTCTAAGTTATCTTCTAATAAGCCTGAAATAGACAAGGAAGTGTATTTAATGTGTATTTTTGCGTAATTTGCTTAGGTAGCGTGCGTCAGTGCGTGCGTGCGTGCGCAAGTTGCGTGCTTGCGTGCATTAGTGCGTGTGTTGATGCATGCGTCAGTTTTTTTTTTTTACGTGACTTATTGTAGTTTTGCTTCAGATTTGAGCCAGTGCGTGCAATCATGCGTGAGTAGTGTGCGAATGTGTGCGCACTGTATGTGTGGGTGTGTGTATGAGGATGTGTATGAACGTGTGAGAGGGTAAACAAAGGACTTATTCGCAAAACGCCTCACCCCTAAAAAAAGGACCTGTTCATACAATGACTTATTCTTAAAACGACCTATTCTCAAAATGGCTTGTTCTTGTAAAGAACTGTTCGCAAAAAGAATGTGTGTGTGTGTGTGTGTGTGTGTGTACGGGTGCGTGCGTGCGTGCGTGCGTGTTTTTCTTGCAGCGTCTTTTCCCCGGCTATACAGGTTGTGAGAAGCTGCAGTAGTTTTAGGCGGATGAGACGTTCGTTATGTAAAATTGACGATTCAAAGTGTAACTATGTTACCTACTGAATAAAGATATTTTGAATTTGAATTTGTGTGTGTGTGTGTGTGTGTGTGTGTGTGTGTGTGTGTGTGAGAGAGAGAGAGAGAGAGAGAGAGAGGCTACTGTTGCCCAATAATCGACTGTATATCGTTTAATAATCGATTATTTTCTAAGCCCCTAAATAATCAGTTAATCTAGTGTACGTGTGCGTGTGCGTGTGCGTGTGCGTGTGCGTGTGCGTGTGTGTGTGTGTGTGTGTGTGTGTGTGGTATCCCACCAGTATCATTAGCCCCGTCGTGTCTCCGATCGATGATAAGAAACCCAGGGTCGCCGTGATACTCGCCCTTCCTGACGTGGGTTCCGATGTGGTACTTCAGTGTTACCTTCTGGGAAAATGCCTTGTCGCACAATCTGCACGCGAACCTGGTAGGGAGCAACATTTAAGGTGGTAATGGCCCCGGTTCCTGCAGACACCGCCTAATTTTATTTAAAGTTATATCCGTCATTTTCATATCCGTCGAAAAGGAAAGGGACGGATGATTCACAGCTCTTAATTTTAGGAAGAATGAATGAATGAATGAATAACCCGGGCGAATCAAAAGGTACGTCGCTGGTATGCAATCCGTTTGACGTGCTGTCTACTTAACTGTGTCGGGTTATTGACGGATGTAAAATTTTTAGACGGTTGATTTAGATTTGTGCTTAAAATTGACGTGTGTTCCATAAATTTTATGCTTGTCGATTACCCGTCCCTTTCCTTTTCGGCGGATAAGAAAATGACAGATATAACTTAAAATAAAATTAGATGGTATTTACAGGAATTAGCACCATTAATAAACTAATCTCATCTGAGACAGCCCTCAAGATTGAGCATGAGTCCCTGTTTTTATATAAGAACTGTCACATTGACATTATCTTGAGGGCAGTCTCAAAGATAAGATTGGTTTATTACCCAGGTTGGTATTGATAAACTAATCTCGGCTGAGACTGCCCTCAAGCTCATGCTCAAGTCCCTGTTTTTATATAAAAACTGTCCCATTGGTATGATCTTGATCAGTCTCGAAACTGAGATTAGTTTATTAATACCACCCCTAGTATCATATTTGTCTATAATAAACGAAGAGAAGAGAGAGGTCTCTCTCTCATGTATTTTATTATTCTTAACACGTTGACAGTCCAGTGATCCATATTCGGGTCATGACGGACTAGACCCATACGTCCATGGCCCATAGATGGGTCACTAAGAAATAGGTATTGTGAAGTCATCTATATTTTTAACAGGACGTATACAATTTTTTTTTTAATTTAATAACAATATAAGACCATTAACAATTTTAAAGACATTCGCGAAACTGAAAGACAGTTTGTTAGCAAAATCATGCACTCATTACTTATTTACTTATATCTATTACAGCAAGTTTTAAACTTAATTCTTAAATGCTACAAATCTACCAACTATTCAATAATATGCGGGAATTAAGTAATATGCGGAACTTAAAAAGAAGTCAAAACATTTCGTATGGGGACTGTCAAAGTGTTAAGAGAGCCCCACGCACGCCTTCAGAAAGTCCTAAAATGCAATATTGCTATCTTAGATGAACTGCTTCGATGTGGCCATTTTAACCCCCCCAGCCGGGTCTGCATGACAACCGCGCCGCGCGCGACGCGAATCATGTTGAGCGCTTCGACCAATAGCCGCTTGACGTCCATCTACGTAGATGGCATTCGCATCGTTTATTGGTCCAAGCGCTCGATATAATTCGCGTGGTTGTCATGCAGACCCGGCTGGTCTTCTTATACCATGGTTGATACCTTCGATCCTCAGTTTTGGTGACAGTCCTTGGCTTGAGATCCGCCTTGCCAGTGTGTGTGGCGATATGCGCACGCAGTCTTTGCCGGCGACAGCGCACCCCGCAGACGGGGCAAGGATAGAACTTCGCTTCGTGGTTGTATGCTACGTGCTTGGAACGCTCGGCTGCAAATAAAACCCATAATCTTTCGATCATATAATGAGGTTTCCAGATTGCGTTCTTTAAACTTTAAAAAAATATCCGCCTTAAAGATTGATTGAAAAATGTGAAGTGTTTTCAATCTATCTTTACATTAAGACATTTTAAAAAATGTAAGTGCATAAATCGTATAATCGTGTAATATATTTATTTACATTTCACGACTTTACAGTGCAGAGGCGCCAATGCGCCGTGAAACTTTAAATATAAACAATAATATAATTAAACATTATGAAAATTAGGTGTAAACAATGCTAATGCTGAATCGTATGCGCACGAGTTCGAACCGTATCCTGGGTCGGCAGGTGGGATGCGCCTATGTTTGCGCGTTGGATGCGGTTCTGTCCTGTTCTGTTCAGTCCTGTGACGTCATCAAGAAAAGCGGTCTTTCGTACTCATACATAAACTGCCTATATATGTCCCACTGCTGGGCACAGGCCTCCCCTCAATCAAGCGGAGGAGGTATGGAGCATACTCCACCACGCTGCTCCAATGCGGGTTGGTGGAGATGGTTTTACGGCTAATAGCCGGGACCAACGGCTTAACGTGCCCTCCGAAGCACGGAATCATCTTACTTTTTCGGACAAACAGGTGATTCAAGCCTGAAAAGTCCTTACCAAACAAAGGACAGTCTCACAAAGTGATTTCGACAATGTCCCCATCGGGAATCGAACCCGGACCTCCAGATCGTGAGCCTAACGCTCTAACCACTAGACCACGGAGGCTGTTTCGTACTCATTGTTACTTAATTCATAAATAAAATTCGATAATAGGTCGAAATGTAAAATGAGATTGTGTAAGGGCCAAAGCTAGGTTCCGGCTTCAGCGCTCCATCTTCAGTTGTAGTTGTAGGAGTTGATCGTTAACTCAAAGATTCGTTAAGTAGGTTAAATTGTTTATTGCGTGTTTATTAGCGCTCGTGGCTAGTACGTATCGTTTACGTTGAGTGACCGTTTCACACTGACTCACTAATATAATCGACTGCGCATCGCTACCAAAAGCAGGGCGCAACGTTAGCAAATTATGTTCGGTTGAAGACCGTACAGATTGACTTTTGATCATATTAGATTTGCTTCTATTTAAAAATTATAGAACGGCTTCCGTGGTCCAGTGGTTGAGCGTTGGGCTCACGATCCGGAGGTCCCGGGTTCAAATCCCGGTGGGGACATATCACAAAAATCACTCTGTGATCCCTAGTTTGGTTAGGACATTACAGGCTGATCATCTGATTGTCCAAAAGTAAGATGATCTGTGCTTTGGAAGGCACGTTAATCCGTTGGTCCCGGTTACTACTTACTGATGCAAGTTAGTAGTCGTTACATGAGCCATGTCAGGGGCCTTTGGCGGCTCAATAGTAACCCTGACACCAGGGTTGATGAGGTTGGTACTCCACCTCACAACTCACACGATAGAAGAAGAAGATTTATAAAAAGTCAAATGCCGTATTACCAGCAGTGGCAGCAGTGTAGTGGCAGTAGGTGCAGGGGTACCGGCGCAGCTGCGCGTGCACATCGGCCAGGTGGCGCTGGCGGCGGTGCGCCGTGAGGAAGCGCGCGCCGCAGGCCGCGCAGCGGTAGCGCGGCCCGTGGGCGTGCTTGTAGCGCACGTGGCTCTTCAATGTGTTTATGTTGCGGAATTCCTGAATGTTGACAACAAGAGTCACACATACGGTCGCGAGCATTAATATGTATATGTCGTGGCCAGATCGTAAAATTGATCATTTCATGATGTGGTCGACCATTTCATGAAATGGTCATATTTTATGAAATAGCCAACTTAAGTTGGCCATATCGTTGAAACGTCAACGTTTAATGATATATCAATCAACGTTTGGCTATATCGTTAATGTAGGCGGTGTCCATGCTATGTGGTGTAATAAATTCAAAATTATGTGCCTATTCGATATGAAAAATTGAACAATAACATTGATTCATCGATTATAATATCAATCAAGTTATAAATATAATCGACACCAGCGTCACTATCGGTGGATAATGTTACTAATTTTACGATATGATTGCCAACGTTTGGTCATATCATGAAGTAATCATGCATTTAGTTGCTTATATCGTTAAACGTTTTGTGTTCATTGATCTGGCCAAACTACATCATGATGTGGCCAACGAATGGTATTCTATTTCATGAAATGTGACCATTTCATGAAATGATCGAGCACATCATGAAATGATCAATTCTATGATCTGGCCACGACATATAGGTACACTTTGGTACCATGTCACATTAACTTTTTTGACAAATTCAAAAATATCTTTATTCAGTAGGTAACATAGTTACACTTTGAATCGTCAATTTTTACATAACGAACGTCTCATCCGCCTAAAACTACTGCAGCTTCTCACAACCTGTATAGCCGGGGAAAAGAAGCTGCAAGAAAAACCTCGGCACAGGGCCCTAGACGTTCTTTAAAAAAAAAATAAACATAAAAATTGGTATACAATTGAGTAATTTAGCTGCCTAATATCAGTTCTCAAACAGTTAATCCCATGCATTCATATATTCTAAATAATCACTAACTTTATAATAACCTTTTTTTGTAAAGTTTTTGTTTAACTACTGTCTTAAAACAGTTGAAAGGCAAATTCTGAATGTCAATGGGTGAACTGTAAGTCTCACTAAATGTCAAATATGTTAGTGCGACAGAGTCCTAAAGTGGGTACATTATATTGCTCATGACTGTACACGGTATTAGACGTTAGTATTATATGATCTGTGGTATTAGTGACGTCATTTCAAATGCTGCAGGACTAACTTGCGCAACGTGACAAAATTATCGATCGATTTAATAAATGTTGTCGAAATCGATAATATTGTTTTCACATTCTTTTAGCTTTACGCGGTTAATGGCCCCGATTCCTGCAGACACCGTCTAATTTTATTTCAAGTTATACCTGCCATTTTCATATCCGTCGAAAAGGAAAGGGACGGATGATTCACAGCTCTTAATTTTAGGAAGAATGAGTAAATGAATGAATAACCCGGGCGAATCAAAAAGGTACGTCGCTGGTATGCAATGCAATCCGTTTAACGTGCTGTCGGGTTATTGACTGATGTAAAATTTTTAGACTGTTCTTTTAGATTTGTGCTTAAAATTGACGTGTGTTCCATAAATTTTATGCTTGTCGATTACCCGTCCCTTTCCTTTTCGGCGGATGAGAAAATGACAGATATAACTTAAAATAAAATTAGATGGTGTTTACAGGATTTAGCACCATTATCATAATTAAAACACATAATAACGGATTCTTACCGTGTTTTGTCCCTTTCTTTCTCAGCGGATAAGAAAATGACAGGTATATGTTAAAATAAAATTAGATGGCGTCTGCAGGAATCGGGGCCATAAAACAGGATAGATGGGAAATTAACGCGGACGCACGATTTTGGCCCTTTTTCCGTCGTTTCTTTTTTGACGTTACTTATTGTAGATTTGCCGCAGATGGCACTAACTACTTGGCCGGACAAACGGGGAGCGCTGATGGCTCTCACCCGGTACAACGTTTAAGACAACAGGCCTGAGGGTGACCAGTTGGGCGCGAACCTCGGCTCAGGGCGTCGTCTGAGAGGAAAAATATTTGAAAGAAATTTTGCCGTCGAGACTTCGGTTGGTGCTCGGCGGCCAAGGACTTTATTCGCGTGTTAGGGACCTGATCTCACCTGGCCACAAGCGTCGCACTGGAACGGCCCCTCCAGGTGGCTAGTCTCATGCTTCTTCAGGCTCGAGTATGTCACGAAGCCCTTGCCACACTCCCCGCAGGTGTGGTTGCCAAAATGAGTATTGTAGTGAACCTGGTGGGACACGAACATAACAAATACTTCATTGCACAAAAGGGAAAAAACAAAAGAGAAATATAATGAGTACAATAGGCGGCCTTATTGCTAAGTGGCAATCTCTTCCAGGCAACCTTTAAGTATAGGAGATATTTAATATTATGTAATATAGCGGGATAGTGCAGCATGTGAATACTTGTACGTATCATCATCATCATCATCAGCCCATTAACGTCCCCACTGCTGGGGCACGGGCCTTCCCTATGGATGGATAGGGAGATCGGGCCTTAAACCACCACGCGGGCCCAGTGCGGATTGGTGGTTATTAACGACTGCTAATGCAGCCGGGATCAACGGCTTAACCGAGGTTTTTCTTGCAGCTTCTTTTCCCCGGCTATACAGGTTGTGAGAAGCTGCAGTAGTTTTAGGCGGATGAGACGTTCGTTATGTAAAAATTGACGATTCAAAGTGTAACTATGTTACCTACTGAATAAAGATATTTTTGAATTTTGAATTTTTTTGAATTTTAACGTGCCTTCCGAAGCACGGAGGAGCTCGAGATGAAAACTTTTTGTTTTATTTGTGGTCACTCATCCTATGACCGACCTTTGCGACAATCGCAGACCGAGCGCGTTTACCGCTGCGCCACCGAGCTCCTCTTGTACGTATAAAAATAAATTAAAAATAAATACACTTTCGACTACATAAACTACTTACATAATAATACACAATTATAATTGTTATCTATCTAAATATATAAAAGGAGAAACTGACTGACTGGCTGACATATCAACGCACAGCCTAAACGGCTAAACGTAAGCACTTGAAATTTGGAAGGGACGTAGCTTAGGTACCGTAGAGGTGCACTAAGAAAGGATTTCTCGAAATTAAATAATTGTACGATTGTTGTGTTGTTGTATTGTAGTTGTTGTGTTGTGTGTTGTGTGTTGTTGTTGTGTTGTTGTTGTTGATAATTGTAATTGTTGTTGTTGAGTCTTTACGATTTCTTAATTTTGTACTTAGCCATTTCGCCGTTAAAATAAAATTAAGCATTTTTTAACCTTTCTCCCACACACACACTAAGATCTCTCTTTTATAACACGCCACACGGACGAAGTCGCGGGCAAAAGCTAGTAATAAATAAATATCAATACTTAAACTACTAGATATACTATGGAAGAAAAGGAGTAGATAGATTATGAAGATAAAATAAATAAAAAAATAAAATAAAAATGTTTATTTAAATATTATTTTAAGTATAAGATGAGGAAATGGAGGTAAGGACATGCGCCTTGAGTTTAAACGGTTTTAACGTGAAATCGCCTAACACGACTGTTCAGAATTGTACTATATTTCGCCTGGCAACATCACAAACATAACTTTAAAAAAAAATTAACTTTTTGAAAATTTAGTTTTGGAACGTCTCTCTCACTCTCTTGCTTTCGTGTCGTTATAGAGGTCAGACGTGTGACCGTCGAATAATTTTGAATCCTTTCGAACCATTGTCGTATTTGCCGAAAGTTACTTCTAGTGCAACAGTGCCTTCAGACTGGGAAGACAATCCATCGCTCGAGTGTTTTTGCCACAGTTATAGGTAACTCGGTAATCTGAGGTAAGTCGGCGAGCTGAAGGTACTGCAGGAGCCTCCCTGGCTGTTGGTTCTCGAGCCTGCGTATGTCACAGCAGGTCATCTAGGTGAGCCTTTCTCTTTTAAAGGCATTTTTCTCGTCTATTGTCGTATTTTGTATGTTGCACTTTCGTATCAATTTTTTACCCAAAATTAGTATATCGCAATTTTCCCAATACAGTCCACTTTTAATATTCAACGACAATGGTGCTGACTCCAGTACACACCTAGTGGTCTTGTGGGGGAGCGTTGGGCTTACGATCCGGTGGTCCCGGGTTTGAAACCCGGTGGGTATCCGGTAAGTGTCACATAATGTGCCGTTCCCGACAGTTTTTTTTTTACTTATTGTAGATGTGCCGCAGATGGCATTAACTACTTGGCCGGACAAGTGGGGAGCGCTGACGGCTCTCAACCGGTACAACATTTAAGACAACAGGCCTGAGGGTGCCCAGTTGGGCGCGAACCTCGGCTCAGAGCGTCGTCTGAGAGGAAAAATATTTTAAAGAATTAATCGACCCTAGTGGGTCGATAGCGATAAGCGCTGATTGAGGGGAATCGTCGACCACGCCGGCGGGGCCGGTATGGGGGTCCTGAAGTGTTTGGTGTCACGAGCTGATTGGCCGCCTCTGTGGCTAGAGTAATCGGGTCGTCGGGATCGTATATTACGTCCTTCGGACGCCGATACTTTTCAGTAGTTAACTTGGCAGAATCTATGTGTGTGACACGTAATAAATGAATATGAACGGTCACGAGCATTAATATGTATAATACACTTTGGTACCATGTCACATTAACTTGGCCCTAAAATACTGAATTTGAAATAACTTTGTAAGTGGATTAAAAAGGATTGTGAAACACTTGATGATATTTGAACAGTAGAGTACTTTTTTTTTATATCCAGGCGGAGGATTTTTGAGCTTCTTTATATAAGTGGTGCATGCTCGCCTCGAAATGTTCGTGTACGCGGTGGCGTCCGGAAGTCGGGTCGCACCTTTCCCTCAAAAATGTGCGAAGGGAGCGATGGCTGGCTTTCGCGTCAACTCGTGATCGGGTGCTGCGTATGTGGACAGGCCTGCTTCTGTCAGGGAGCTCATAAAACACTGTTTCTGTGATAAAGTCACATAAACTCTTTATGTTTCACTTTCCTTCCACCGACTGTAATTGGAATACCATTGTATTTAAGTCTATAAATTATGTAATACAAACTGGATTAAAAGAAAAGAAAGGAAAACATGAAACAGTAGGACTAGGGCCCTGTGCTGGGAGGTTTTCTGGCCACGTCTTTCCCTCAGCGTTACAGATTCCGATGTGGTAGTAGTTTTACAGCTAGTTACATAATATGTAATTTAATTATGTTTGACGTTCAAAAAGCGCTAACTTTGTAAGCCAATTTTGAAAAATAAATATTTTTGAATTTTAACTTTTTTGACACATTGAACTGTAAGTCTCATTAAATGTCAAATATGTTAGTGCGACAGAGTCCTAAAGTGGGTACATTATATTGCTCGTGACTGAACAACGTATAGAACCACATACCTTAAGAGTAACGTTACACGGAAACACCTCTCCGCATTCCCGACACGTTAGTTCATCTTTGGCTATACTGTACGGCAGAGTGTCTTGAGGTCTTTTGCGTGGTCTGCCCACGGGCCGCTTCATCAGAGCTTTCTTTTTATCCTTTGCCACCTTTGCTTGCAGCTTAGGTTGATCCTCTGAAAGCAAAAAGTAACAAGATAGACAATAAGGCTAGTTTCCAACTCCTTTTTCTTCTATCATGTGGATTGTATTGCTTTAGTTTTACTTTTAGGTATTTATTTATTTTTTTTATTTTTTTTTGTTGCACCATCCCGCATCCAAGTTGTAAATGTTTGTTTCCTTTTGTTGGTTGCCTGGAAGAAATTGCTCTAGAGCAATTAGGCCGCCCAAATTGTACTGTATTCATGTGTTATGTCTGATTGTTGAAATTTTAGTTCCGTGCAATAAAGTATATTTGATTTGATTTGATTTTGATTGTGAGGTACCAACCCCATCAACCCTGGTGTAGCGGACGCCGCCGCTACAGCGAGACGGCGCCGCTGAAAAGAGACAGCACGAGGAAGTGGCGTCGGAACGAGATGGCGCTATTATTAGAGCGAGACGAACATATAACTAGCGCGTAATACCCCACTAGTTGAGATACTGAAAATAGTACTTAAGGTAATCGATTGTATGAAAAAACACGTACGTTCGTATTTACGATTTGGAATTCGATGGAGACTTTTATTTGAACACAAGATCCTGACCCTGATCCTGAACATACAGTCCACAACACCTGGTGTCAGGGTTATGATTGAGCCGCTAAAGGCCCCTGACATGGCTCATGTAACGACTACTTACTTACATCAGTAAGGTAGTAACCGGGACCAACAGCTTATAGTGCCTTCCGAAGCACGGATCATCTTACTTTCGGACAATAGGTGATCAGCCTGTAATGTCCTAACCAAATTAGGGATCACAAAGAAATTTTGTGATATGTCCCCACCGGGATTTGAACCTGGGACGTGCAGATCGTGAGCCCAACGCTCAAATTACTGTACCACGGACACTTCAATATAAGTCTTTGAACGCGCCGCTCCCCGCACCGATGCCGCCGCCACGCCGCTGCCGCTGTCATCCAGTTTGAGGCTTTAGTTTCATAATCTCCCTAGCATTATCCCGTTTTTCACAGGGTCCGCTTATCCAACTTGAAGATTTGAGAGGTCCGGTTTTTTACAGAAGCGACAGTTACCTATTTACTTATGCATATTTTCGTCTATTATAGTATTTTTATATTGTAACAGTAATAGCTAGTATTTATGATATCTGCTACCTTAATACTAGTTCCATATTATATTTTGGACACTGGCAACACTGTGAGCATTAGTATGACGGTTAATCATGGCGCGAAGGGCATAAAAGACGCTCATCCATCCCAGAACGGGCATTCTATCGTTATCGCTAGCTGGAGTATAGACCTAAGTCGAATCTATGCTGGTCGAGTGCACCACTAGTTGTAATACTATATTGTGGAAGTTACCAAGTGTATTTACAAATAAACGGTCGAGTTGTAAACTGATCTTTGAATCTTCGCACTGTCCCTACTGAAGATTTCAATATGTTGCACTCTCGTATCAATTTTTTACCCAAACTTAGTATTCTAGTAATTTTCCCATACAGTCCACTTTTAATATTCAAATATTATTTACTTACTTTGATTTGATTTACCTTCATGTTTCGAATTACTTTTTTTTTGTTCGAAACCATCCTTAATACTGTTACATAGTGATATAACCTCAATATTGTTTATAACAACATTTGGTTCTTCATTTCGTTCAGTCCTGAATTGAGATTCATTTATTTTTTCTTTTATTGGTGATGTTGTCTCGTTCACTCTATTCAGGCCTAGGATGGATATTTCTTCATTGCTTGTTAGAGAAGTTACTGAAAAAACACACGTCCAGTTAGAACTTAAATTGTCGCCAAAGCTAAATAAATTTAAAAAAAAATAGAACTTTAAAAAGAAATGAAATAAAAGAGAACATATTGTGTAATAGGTAATACAGGATGTTAGTGACATCGTAACAAATACTGAGACCATGTTTCTAAGTTGATATCAAGTGGAATTTCCTGTCGGAAAATTCATGAATTAATTCTTGCTGAAAACTTAATTGGCTTCTGTACTACCTAAAGTGTGTTATATTGATATATTTGTTATTTTAAGCTGTACATACATACATACATAAACAGCCTATATATGTCCCACTGCTGGGCACAGGCCTCCCCTCAATCAACCGGAGGGGGAATGGAGCATATTCCACCAAGCTGCGGGTTGGTGGAGGTGTTTTTACGGCTAATAGCCGGGACCAACGGCTTAACATGCCCTCCGAAGCACGGAATCATCTTACTTTTTCGGACAATCAGGTGATTCAAGCCTGAAAAGTCCTTACCAAATTAAGGACAGTCTCACAAAGTGATTTCGACAATATCCCCATCGGGAATCGAACCCGGACCTCCAGATCGTAAGCCTAACCACTAGACCACGGAGGCTGTATTTTAAGCTGTATGTTTTCCTTAAATAAATAAAATAAACTTCCCGTGGTTAGTCCAGCACCAATTCAGTTGAGAATAAAGATGTTATCTATCTATCACAATGATATACTCACCGTCAGCAGACGTAAGAATGGAAATACTTCTAAGAACTTGTTTTTTAAAAGCGACACAGTCTTTTAGCTTGGATACACAAATAATACAGATGTGGTCATGTCCCGTTGTTTCTGATAACTGAAAAAAAAAGAAAAATAAAGGTGAAATAAATAAATAAATTTGACCGCTACATACCAGCTGCGCTATTTACCTGCTGTTCATTGCGTAGTAACACAAGCGCTAGTTGTGGTTCCACGATGCCAAGGAAGCAATGAATGATGTAGAAAGATTTACCACATTTAAAAAAAAAGTTTTTTTTTTCGTGTATGTTTTGTGTAAAACTTGTTTCGTATGTTGTGTGCAATAAATTATATTTGTATATACAAAACGGTCGTTGCCTCATATAGGTAATATAAATGTTGTGCATAGTTCGGGCCCACCGGCTAAGCTTAGCTCAATCAATCAAACAATAATTCTGTGTAAGCTCCCGGCTTCTCTATAATAAGAACTCAGTGGCTTTTGAACAATACAGGCTAAGTAAATGGGCGAATGAACTTCGTATATCTCATATATAACACGGATAAATAGATACCTGAACGTTCAAACAAGCCGCCAGCATACTCGCGTAATTTTCTTCAACGTTATTTGCTGTTTTTGTCACAAATAACTCTACTAAATCCTCAGTGGACATGCAGCACACACACAAGGATCCTTCATACATCACTGTATCATATAATTTTGCTTAATTATAATAAAAAAGGAAGTTTTAAAAACTTCGTTACAAGTAGTTGCATTGCAACAACAGAAATCAGCTGATTTTGAAATGTCAATGCGCTTTTGAGTTATGTAAATAGTACAGTTGACTTTATAAAATGCAATAGCGCTATAATATACACCAAAGACCTTGTATAGAATAGACGGAGCATATTTAAGACGAAAGAAAAACATAGGTTTTGTCTTTCGCACTCATGTGAACCGTCATAAGTTAAAAAGAGATAAATATACTATCGTCGTAACGTCTTTTGTACTCGTGTAGCGGGTTTGTTATAGAAACGTACCTATAGTATATGTTTTTGTATCAGAACCACTAGTGCCGTTCCATGTCTTTATCGACATTATTATTGGCTAAATAAGTAATGTTAGTCCAAGATCTAAAAAAATATACATTACAAATTGAATGATTAATTAAATACAGAAATAACGACCTAGTATCCATACCTGGATGGGTAGAACCACAAGTAAATTAGTTAAAACGATACCTATTTGTACCCTGATAGAAAGATACCTAAGAAGAACCGTACGTTGCGGTGACAGATTCAGAACCACTTATTCAACGTAATTATCATGGACAAACTTGTTAAAGGTCAATTTATCATTTTTGAATCTATGTCATTTCGCAAGGTGTTATGGCCGAGGAGGTCGAGGACGGTCCATCTAGTCCACATATACTATAGTATCATTTTAATACGACATTGCGGCCACCCTTTGGTTGCTATAAATCACATACCTACCCTTTTATAAAAATTAAATACACGTTTTTCATTGACTTGATCGGAAATCGAATCGGCTCTCGATACAAGAAGTAGACGACCTTCTAGTATATTTCGGGGATTATCTCAATGCGATTAAAGAATAAAAGCAAATACTTCTTTATAAGATTTTTATTCAATATAGTTAGAATACAATGACTACGAAGCACTGAACAATTCCGACTTTTGGTGATAAAAAAAAATATTTCCTCTTGTTCACTTTCTTTAGAAGTGTATAGTGTCGGCTCTGGTCGTTATAACTTTACCTGCAAGAATGGCACATATTAACGTGGAGCACACAAATACACAAGCATTGCATGTTTACACATTGCACATAGAAGGAATAATCACAGGTAATTACAAAAATAGTTATTCATACTAATTATTTATAGAAGGAATAATCACAGGTAATTACCAAAATAGTTATTCATACTAATTATTTTGTGCAATAGAGAATATTTGTATTGTATTGAAATATTTTTTCCATGCTAATGTAGAATACAAAAACGAAATAGCTGCAAAATCTATAAACTTATAACTAAACTTAAACTCACCTTATGTGAGATATGTGAGTGAATATTGTTGGTACTGCATCTCTATGTAATATTTTTGTTTGGTATCCTGCTCGATAGAAAGCAAGATACATCGAAATGTAATTAGCACAGGCTTAAATAAGGAGAAGGCGTCCTTCAGAAGAGAGAATTATATCGTTTCATGGTCTGAATCTAATTGTTTCTTAATTTCTTGTTTCGTAAATTAGGATATTTAGGAAATCTGGAAAATACAATATCTTTATGTAATCTTCATCCAAATCGGAAACAGGTCGAAAAATAAATTAAACGTGAATAGAATAACGCAACATGTAGATGTTACATTCAAACATAATATTATGTTATCGATATCAAAGGACAACACTACTTATAATACTTTGGGTACATGATCTGTCAAAGCTGATTAACGTAAAATGTGAAATCAATTATTTGTACAAATGTGACGGCTTTGCTGAAAATATGCGTCTGCATCGTGTTTAGGGCTCAATAAACTTTACAAAAACCAGACCAGGTAATGTATTTCTTGCACACAAACATGTATTATGTGGTCGATAACTTACCCATGGTGAGACATTGTTTGATCGTTCTCCATTATAACACCCATTCTACTCTCACAACCAATAGCTACGCAAGCCATGGTTCATAATGAATAACTATTTCACAGATTGTTTATATAAAAAGTTAAAATAATGTCCCAAAACACCAAAAAACTAACGGCAGGTTTGGTATCCAGCTGACTACCACAACATCTCAAAACGGTAAACACTGACGTTCTAGACAGCGGTGTTTGTCTATGTTTGTTTCTTTTTTCCACAGAGATTGTTGCCATAGGGAAGAAAGAGAGCTGTGATAGTTTGATCGTCACTCTAAAATATTATCCGTCTATTCTATACAAGGTCTTTGTTGTACATACATACACCTCTGCTTACCCCGTTCGGGGGCACAGACGTGATCCTATAGTAATGAAATACCTATTATTCTTTAGAGGCAATAAAAGGGAAGTCATTACACACATTTTTTATTAATATTTTCCTTAGGTAACAAAGTAAAACAACCAATTAACATACATACACATATATTTTCGACTATAAAACATGGCATAATAAAACAAGGTATGCTCAAGTGACAGCTAACATTTCAAGGTTAGCCGCGCTGACGTCATCTCACCCTCAGACGCCATTTTGTAAAAAATAAATCATTTGATTATGATTTCTATATTATGTGTCAAGTGATAGTAATAAAGGGTGTTGGCCTCGCTCGGCGACAATAGATGGCGTAAGGATAGCCATGCCATTCGGCGATCGAAATTATTATTTTTGTCATAGATAAATTTACTTAAATGAGCTCTACACCTATTTTCCACTATTTGAAGGTCTCGAGAACCTACAAACAATAAAAAATATTATAAATACTTCTCATTTTCTAGGGTCCCAACACCCTTGAGTGCGTTAGTCTGTAAATCGCTTAATTTTCAATAATAAAATTAAATTCCTTGGAATGTTGGAGATACCATTAAATGGTAACACTCGTGTAACACGTCATCAAAGGGCTAGCAATGGCGGCTTTTCATTGGATTGAGCATACATTGGCCCAGATTCCTGCAGACACCTCCTAATTTTACTTTAAGTTATTACCTGTAATTTTCTTACTCGCCGAAAAGGACACGGACGGATGATTGACAGCTCTTAAATTTAGGAAGAATGAGTAAATGAATGAATAACCCGGGCGAATCAAAATGGTATCTCGCTGGTATGTAAACTGTTTGTCGCGTGCTGTCAACATAATTCTGTCGGATTATTAGCCAATGCAAAATAGGGTTGTTTTAGATATGTGCTTATTATTATTATTATTATTAAAAAATAAGTACAGTACTTAATACTTTTTTTTACAATTGACCGTACACCGACATTCACCATCAACAAAAAAAAAAATTAAAAAAAAAAAAATTGACATGTGTTCCATAAATTTTATGCTTGTCGATTACCCGTCCCTTTTCTTTTCGGTGGATGAGAAAAAGACAGATATAACTTAAAATAAAAGTAGATGGTGTTTACAGGAATTAGCACCATTATTTTATTACAACATGTATAAAAACAATTATTGCTTGAAATTAATCTTATATCCCTTTGTGTTCGGGTCTTGTTCTAGCTGGAAGTTCTCCGTGGACAGCCCGAAAGGTTTGAGAATCATGTTGCCTAGGTCTTTGAGTTTGCCTAACATTTCTGTTTTTAATTTTTCGTTTTTCTCTTCGATCATTGGCGGCAAGCGCACGAGTGCTTTCTGCGCCTCCTTATGTGACGGGTCCAGTTCTAATATCTTTTTGAAGTCTGCTAAGCTTTCGTCCAGTTTGTCTGTCGCTTCGTACGATTGGGCCCGCCTGTAAAAGACGCATTACTATTATTGCGTATGGCAAAAAAAAAACCTGCGTTGATCATAAAAAAAAAAAGATGCATTGAATAAATATAATAAAACATAAACAGTATCATCATTCTATCGTCCGAATCGTGGTTGAGCGTTCTCACGATCCGGAGGTCCCTAGTTCGAATCCCGGTGGGGACATATTACAAAAATCACTTTGTGATCCCTAGTTTGGTTAGGACATTGCAGGCTGATCACCTGATTGATTGAAGGCACGTTAAGCCGTTGGTCCCGGTTACTACTTACTGATGTAAGTACGTAGTCGTTACTTGAGTCACAATAGGGGCCTTTGGCGGCTCGATAATAACCCTGATGCCAAGGTTAATGTTGGTCATTCACCTCTCAACCCACACGATAGAAGAAGAAGTCAGAATCGATAAAATGACCGTGTCAAAATTTTATCACCTTACGCAAGTTCGCCGTGATGGCCGACCAAAAAGTCATGTCGTTCCATCAAAATACCACATCGTGATAAATTGTCCATGAACCCTATCTAACATGGCTCTATATTTTTATTTCCTATTGTTCCGCGCATGCGCGTGTTTGGTGTTGCCAATATCTTGAGGCAACTTTTTGTGCAATCATCATATGAATATGTAAACATAATATGAGGTTTAGTTAAAGGCAACGAAACAATTAATCTTATCTTATTTAGCCTTGTGAGGCTTTTCGGCGGGAAACGGGAACGGGACAGTTGCTTCCTTCATTGAGTAATCTAAATAATTAATACGAAGTGGTGTTTTGTGGTTAATGATCGCATTAAGTTAGTCGGAAGACATTCGCGAGTGTTATTATATTGGAGTATTCAATGAACAAAGTGTATCTGCCTATTTTCGCTTCGTGCCGGGAAGCCGCTTCATAACTCAAAAGTTTATGCGGACTTTTGAGTTAATTCGTTTGGGGTTCGGAGTAGGAGTCTACTCCGAAGGTGGGGGCTTAGGTTTCATCATCATCACCTTTCATCATTTCATTAATCATCAAGAAAAAAAATACGTCAGACATGGCTGTATGGGCATAGTTCCCTTTGCCTTACCCTTCGGGGAAAACCAAAACAAAAAAAAAAAATTAGCCTTGTGACGCGGTTGCTTCGGTGCGTGTTATGTGAAGAGAAACGCAGTAGTTGAGCGGTGGAATATTAATGTTTTATCTAAGAAGTGTCGCTGTATTTATACAAAAAAATCTCAAAAGTCTTGGCCAATCACAAACCAGCTTAATTAATTAATTAATAAAAAATATAGGGAGGTACTTATATTAAAAACTATGTCTATCTCACTTACTAGAAAAACATAAAATAGAAGGTAAATTTAAAACTTATAAGAAGGTAGTTACAGCCTATTCGATCCCACTGCTAGGCAAAGGCCTCCGCTTGATTTTTGAAATAATAAATAAATATATATTTTTTTACCTGATGTACGCCTTCAGATATTTGTCATCCAGCTCAATGGCTTTGGTACAATCTTTGACAGCCGCTGCATACTTCTCGAGTTTCATCTTGGCAGCGCTCCGGTTGCAATATAACACTGACCGTTGCTGACTAAATTGTAGCGGGCAGATCCTTAGACCTGAAAAACATCATTTTTAGCCCATAAACACACATCCAATTAAAGAACAAAAGTGCAGTCACTGAGCCCAGCGAATTATTTGTAAACAGTGGTGAAATTACGAACCATTAGTTGTTGTTGTTGTTGTGTTGTGTTGTTTGGTTAGGACATTACAGGCTGATCACCTGATTGTCCAAAAAGTAAGATGATCCGTGCTTCGGAAGGCACGTTAAGCCGTTGGTTCCGGTTACTACTTACTTATGTAAGTAAGCAATCGTTACATGAGCCATGTCAGGGGCCTTTGGCGGCTCAATAGTAACCCTGACACCAGGGTTGATGAGGTTGGTACTCCAACTCACAACCCACACGATAGAAGAGAAGAAGTTGTCATAATTATAAAATTTGTTTTTGTAGGTGTTTTTCGTCTGTGGTTGAGCGTTGAACTCACGATCCGGAGGCCCCAGCCTCGAATCCCAGAGGGGACATATCACAAAAATCACTTTGTGATCACAGGCTGATCACCTGATTGTCCGAAAGTAAGATGATCCGTGCTCCGGAAGGCACGTTAAGCCGTTGGTCCCGGTTACTACTTACTGATGCAAGTTAGTAGTCTACACATGAGCCATGTCAGGGACCTTTGGCGGTTCAATAGTAACCCTGACACCAGGCTTGATGGGGTTGGTAATCCATTTCACAACCCACACGATAGAAGAAGTCTATTAGAGAAATAACATGTTACTAGGAGTTCATAAGTGCAACAAGTTAATTCATTACTTTGCGAGAAACAGGGTGTTAAAAGCCAAATACATTGTTTTAAGTTTACGCGGTTATTATCATAATTAAAACACATAATAACGGGTTCTTACCGCGGGTTCATGGCACTTGCAACAGTGTCGAAATATCGGGAGTCTCATATCCCCATTTAAACGCGGTAAGAACCCGTTATTATGTGTTTTAATTAAAAGCCAAATGTCAATTTTTTTTCCCAATTTCGTTCTACTTGCGATCGGACGTTCGACCATAAGCAGGTGTTTTAGAGCCTGTCCAGATAAGGCGTTTTACGCGCGTTGTCATACCACAGAGTACTTAACATCGTACGGATACAGATGCACATCTCCAAGCATGCAGGAATCTATAATGTAATCAAATTACTCTGTGGTATGAAAACGCGAGTAAATCGCGCCTTCTGAATAAGGTCTTATTTTATTGAGGGGAGGCCTGTGCCCAGCAGTGGGACGTATATAGGCTATTTATGTTGTATATATTATATATAATTTTGTGATCTTTTACTCTTTATTATACGTTAATACTGAGTTGGTCATCTTTGATTATGCGTGCTAATACAGAGATTACGGAATTCTATTTGCTTCGATCCTCACACCCTTCTCTTGCTTCCTTCACATTTATTATGTATTAGGTATTGTTGATTATATACCACAGAGTACTTAACATCATAACGATACAGATGCACATCTCCAAGCATGCAGGAATCTATAAAGTAATCAAATTACTCTGTGGTATGAAAACGCGAGTAAATCGCGCCTTCTGAATAAGATCTTAAGGTGTGGAAATGTCAAATATGATAGTGCGAGTGCGACAGGGCTCTAAAGTGGGTACATAATGTAGTTTACAACAAAGTACCTTCTGTATATTTCTCTATACTCCTTTCATAGTCTCCAAATTTGAACGCGTCGTTGCCAACTGTCTTCAACTCCTCAGCAATGATCTTCCTCTCCGCCTTCTGGTCATCGGTCAGGTCGACTTCTGCATCCTGCAAGTGAAACTTGTTCTTAGACAAATAAAAACAATATAAAAATTTCACAATTTTTTTTTCAGCTGCTGGCCATGTCTGCGGCGCGAACTGTGGCGCGAACTGTGGCGCGCACACACTCGCCACTCCTCCGTGCCGTGCACATGCTTAATGCACTCCTTGCATCAGCACCAGAGTGTGATCTGTTTGTGAGTGAGTGGACGTATGTGTGTCGCGAGTGTCTGAGGTTCTGCGAGAAGATGAATGATGTGTGAAAATTAAATATGTTTTTATATTGTTTACACCTAATTTTCATAATGCTTAATTATATTATTGTTTATATTTAAAGTTTCACGGCGCATTGGCGCCTCTGCACTGTAAAGTCGTGAAATGTAAATAAATAAAATAAATAAAAAAAAAAAATCTACTGTATAAAATCATCAGAATGTGATTTTACAAATAGGCCACACTAAGCTATGAGGCTGGCATAACCACCAAGAGTGGTCAAGCCTCGATAAAAATTAGATTTAAAAAAAAAGAACAAAAAGGTCTTTAGAAGGTTTTCACTATAAGGTAACTTTCTTTTTGTTTTTCTAATTTTTGATGAGGCTTTGAACACATTGACTTAAGCCAGTTTTATTTTTTGTTTTTGTTTATTGAAGTTTGAATATTATTGTATTGGGAGATAATATGTCTGTGTAAGATGAAATAAATAAATAAACACTGAATGATCATGCCAGCCTCATAGGTGCTTTCACATACCTTTGCTTTGTTTTTTTTCTTTTGCTTTGCTTTTTTTTTTTCATTTTGCCCATTTGTGGGTCAGGCTAAGATCATAAGACCATGCTGCCTAGTCTTCAGTACTTGTTTTGATGCTTGTTTTTTTGTTTTTTTTTTTAGACCCTTTAGTCTATATCATCTAGAGATCTTGTCAGAGCCACCAGTACCCAGATTGGTTGACTAACCAGATAATACATGCTAGTGGTAGTGCTCTGCCAGATTCTTCTTTGCTAAGGGAAATTACCCAATGAGAGCGAATAACACTTTCTGCCTAATACTATCTGCCTACTACGGTTTTAGATCTCTCAATCTGTATTTTTTTTTTCTGTTTGTTCTCCAATCACTTTGATACTCGGTTGTAACATTAAGCTATCCATTGCCATAACCTAAATAAAAAAATAAATGTTTTTACCTTGAGTGATACTTCGTCTATGGAATCTGAATCACTCTCAGCCTTATCACGGTCTTCACAATCATCGTCCAAATTTGTGTCTTTTGCTGGAATGTCTGTAAAAAGTAATTAAGTTAGCATTTTTATTTATTAGTAACCACTCAACTTGCCCCCGCGGCACAGCAACTACACCGCACGCGGCGCGATTTATATCGACGGCTTTGGCTAATAGACGCAGCAAATGCTATCTACACAAATAAACGTCGTACGGCCATTGGTCGAAACCCTCGACATAATTTGCGCCGCGCCGCGAGTTTGCTGTGCCGCTGAGGCTCACTTTTTACCCTATATTCTTCTTGGAGAAACTATAAATAAAGATATCATGTGAGAGTGAAGACAAAAAGTTTATTGTGAAAACCTCTTCTTCTATTATATGGGTTGTGAGGTGGATTACCAACCCCATCAATCCTGGAGTCAGGGTTACTATTGAGCCATCTTTCTTTCGGACAATCAGGTAATCAGCCTGTAATGTCCTATAACCAAACTAGGGATCACGAAGTGATTTTCGTGATGTGTCCACACCGGGATTTGAACCCGGGAGTTCTGGATCGTGAGCCCAACGCTCAAACCACTACACCACAGAGTTATTGTGAAAAAAATGTGAAAACCAAGACTATGTTATAAAAAAACAATTAAAAAACTAGATTTTGTTTTAAGAAAACTATAATTTAAAAACAAATCATCTGAATGAAGCTGAATAGAGTTTGTGGTAAATTGAAAAAGAATTCAACCTAAAATCTGCACATAAAATTTCCAAAACTTAGGAAAACCTACGGGGCACGGTCTAACCTGAAGTAATTACAATGCAATTTTTAATGAACCCACCTGTGGTTTTTGGCTGTTGAGGGGCATCTCCCGAGCACGAAGGAAAGTCTTCTGCCTTCGACTCCGGGTCAATGACGAAGGCTTCGGTATGATCTTCTGTGGCTAAGGAATTCTTCAAATCCTTTGTGAGGTCATCGATTATCTCCTCGTTAGAGTACTGATTCGTACTCCTTAGTCTCTCAGACATGGTTACGTAGGATGCCAGATCCCTTTTAGACAGAAAAACTATAATTGGATGGAGGAAATACACGGAAAATCGTGTAAAAGACGCAAATTCACAATTTTACAATTTCTTTGTTTGACATTTTAGTTTTCGTTCCGGAATTTTCGACTCGCCTTGATTTGCGTTTAGTTAAGTTACATCGTGCCACCATCATGATAATTGCTATTGCTTGCTAAATGGTAAATCATGAACTGATGAATGGTGACTTCGCTTCAATCAAGTTACTTTATGTAACATGTTCTGAGAGAATTTTAAGTTTCAAAAATGTTAATTTTTTTCCTAGAAAATTTAAAATTGAATCAGTATTTAAACGCAATGATTGAAGTGTCAATGTCAATACGTTCCTGCTCACTCACGTTATCCATGAAATCCTTAAATTTTATGAATTTATATGAAATGTATTCTTTATTTAAAAACTCAGTAATAAAAAATACTTTTGTATTATAAAATAAATATGGCTAGACAATCGTTATTATAGTAGTGAAAATACATTTATTGTTTATATAATGACGTGTCACTTTTACGAGAAACGGAACATAACCTCAAATTGCAAATGATTTCAAGTTCAACAATTCGGGACGAAATCATTATAATATTTCCATAAATATCGCTTAGGGGACGCTATTGAATTATTTCTTAGAAGGAGGAATATATTTTGTTACTTTTAGAACAGTGACTTTGGGTTTATTGCGAAGAATAAACGCGAAAATGTTCTACAGAAACTGTTTAAGAACTTTCACAAGATCAGCGCAGTTTTTACTGAAACCCAATGGTTTGGGCGCTAGTTTCAGTAATCGCAGGACTATGGTGCCGTTTTCCACCAGCAAATTGGCGTTGAAAGAAGAGAAGTAAGTCAGAAAATCGTTAATTTCGAAGAAGTTTCTAAGTGACCTTCTATGGGATCGAAGGCAACTTTTGACATTATTACCGAAACTGTGACCTTGATTTGGTTCGTTACATGATAACATCCTCCGTTAGCTCTGCAATCTGATTAGTGTGCCCTTGGCAATGTAAATAAGTGATGTGCATTTTTGATCCTTATTTCTACAAATATGTATCATATATACATATTTTCTATTTATATTTTTAAGATATGAAATTATCTCTTATCTAAGTCCCCACTAATAACTGTACTAGTAAGTAAGAATCAAAAGTAATCTTAAACTTATAGTTTTAGTGGGTATTCTTATTTTTAAATTTGTAAATCTGATCATGAGTTGACAATTTAAATGGTTTTATCTTTGTCTTGTTATATAAGTACCTATTTAAAAAGATAAAATAGTTAATAATAATTGATGAAAATGTTTTTTGTCCCATACATAATTTAATTTTATACCCTATATAAGTTAATTTTATAAAAAAATATAATGAATGAATTATTATTATTATATATATATTATGGTAGAATCCTTTATTTATTATGGTTTATTTAAAAATAATTTAATAACTTATTTAATAAAAATATTTAAATATATACATATTTATTTTTTTAATATTATTAAATTGTAATTGTATTTTTCTCACTTAAATTTTTTTTTAGAGTAAAAGTAACATTCGTCCGTAATGACGGAGAGAGAATAGAGACGGAGGGTAAAGTTGGAGACACACTGCTCGACGTGGTAGTAAACAATGACCTGAATATTGAGGGGTTTGGCGCGTGTGAGGGCACACTTACGTGTTCCACTTGTCATGTTATATTACAAGAAGATGTTTACAACAAGTAAGTTTATTTATCATCAAAAAAATATTAAGAAACTATCATATATACATACTTAAACTCACGCCTATTTCCCACCACGGTAAGCAGAGACTATTTAATTCCATATGCTTCGATCCTGACACACTTCTCTTGCTTCACATTCATCAATCGTTTCATACGTGCACACCAGTTCAAATCAAATCAATTTATTTGCGAGAACACAACATACAAAAAGGTGGTAAAATAATTTACATAACAATGTTGTGATGTGTTTGGCCTGCATGCAGGCATACAAATATAAAAAAAAATTAAAAAAAATAAGGAAATGGTACATTGAAAAGAATATTATTGAAAATTATACTTATTACAAAATTTAATTATGTTATGTTCAGAGTAGTGAGTGTGTAATGTTTAGTGTGTCGTTTTTCGGTTCAGAGTAGATCTTACTGAACTTCTCCTTTTTTTCTTCTTACTTTAAAGAAATATGCAATCGTGGAACCCAGTACCGGGTACCGGGTTCCGGGTACCGGGTACCGGGTTCGAATCCCAAACATGACTTTGTGATCCCTAGTTTGGTTAGGACATTACAGGCTGATCACCTGATTGTCCGAAAGTTAGATGATCCGTGCTTCGGAAGCTGCACGTCAAGCTGTTGATCCCGGTTAAAACTCACTGAAATAAAGTAAGTTAGTAGTTGTTACATGAGCCATGTCAGCGGCCTTTGGGCCTTTGGGGCTCATAACGATAGAAGAAAAGACCGCGCCGCCCAATAGACGCAGCGAACGCTATTTACGTAGACAGACATCGCACGGCTATTGGTCAAAGCCCTCGATATAATAGGGTATTTGACCGGGTCAAAAATGAATTAAAAAATGCTATTCTAGAAATAGAAGACAGCCTAAGATGATCAAAAATCAATCTTACTTTACATTTCGATTTATTTTCGAATTTTATTTGTGATTTAAATAACAACGAGTACGACGTTTGACCGCTTCTATTGATGACGTCACAGGACAGTATTTCCATACAAACTGCAAGGAAATCTTTCGTTGTAACGTTTCGTAAATAGTATCTCATTTGACTAGGTTGACAAGTAGAATATTCAGATGTATTACCAATTCACGTATTTCGAAAAAGTCCTAAAGTTTCGTACCGTTTAAGTCAAATCAAATCAATTTATTTACGAATTCCAATTCAAATTTTAAAAAAGTATCTCATTTGACTAGGTCAAAGACGTTGTATAGAATAGACGGATAATATTTTAGAGTGACGATCAAACTATCACAGCTCTCTTTCTTCCCTATGGCAACAATCTCTGTGGAAAAAAGAAACAAACATAGACAAACACCGCTGTCTAGAACGTCAGTGTTTACCGTTTTGAGATGTTGTGGTAGTCAGCTGGATACCAAACCTGCCGTTAGTTTTTTGGTGTTTTGGGACGTTATTTTAACTTTTTATATAAAAAATCTGTGAAATAGTTATTCATTATGAACCATGGCTTGCGTAGCTATTGGTTGTGAGAGAAGAATGGGTGTTATAATGGAGAACGATCAAACAATGTCTCACCATGGGTAAGTTATCGACCACATAATACATGTTTGTGTGCAAGAAATACATTACCTGGTCTGGTTTTTGTAAAGTTTATTGAGCCCTAAACACGATGCAGACGCATATTTTCAGCAAAGCCGTCACATTTGTACAAATAATTGATTTCACATTTTACGTTAATCAGCTTTGACAGATCATGTACCCAAAGTATTATAAGTAGTGTTGTCCTTTGATATCGATAACATAATATTATGTTTGAATGTAACATCTACATGTTGCGTTATTCTATTCACGTTTAATTTATTTTTCGACCTGTTTCCGATTTGGATGAAGATTACATAAAGATATTGTATTTTCCAGATTTCCTAAATATCCTAATTTACGAAACAAGAAATTAAGAAACAATTAGATTCAGACCATGAAACGAGATAATTCTCTCTTCTGAAGGACGCCTTCTCCTTATTTAAGCCTGTGCTAATTACATTTCGATGTATCTTGCTTTCTATCGAGCAGGATACCAAACAAAAATATTACATAGAGATGCAGTACCAACAATATTCACTCACATATCTCACATAAGGTGAGTTTAAGTTTAGTTATAAGTTTATAGATAAATTTGCAGCTATTTCGTTTTTGTATTCTACATTAGCATGGAAAAAATATTTCAATATAATACAAATATTCTCTATTGCACAAAATAATTAGTATGAATAACTATTTTGGTAATTACCTGTGATTATTCCTTCTATAAATAATTAGTATGAATAACTATTTTTGTAATTACCTGTGATTATTCCTTCTATGTGCAATGTGTAAACATGCAATGCTTGTGTATTTGTGTGCTCCACGTTAATATGTGCCATTCTTGCAGGTAAAGTTATAACGACCAGAGCCGACACTATACACTTCTAAAGAAAGTGAACAAGAGGAAATATTTTTTTTTATCACCAAAAGTCGGAATTGTTCAGTGCTTCGTAGTCATTGTATTCTAACTATATTGAATAAAAATCTTATAAAGAAGTATTTGCTTTTATTCTTTAATCGCATTGAGATAATCCCCGAAATATACTAGAAGATCGTCTACTTCTTGTATCGAGAGCCGATTCGATTTCCGGTCAAGTCAATGAAAAACGTGTATTTAATTTTTATAAAAGGGTAGGTATGTGATTTATAGCAACCAAAGGGTGGCCGCAATGTCGTATTAAAATGATACTATAGTATATGTGGACTAGATGGACCGTCCTCGTCCTACTCGGCCATAACACCTTGCGAAATGACATAGATTCAAAAATGATAAATTGACCTTTAACAAGTTTGTCCATGATAATTACGTTGAATAAGTGGTTCTGAATCTGTCACCGCAACGTACGGTTCTTCTTAGGTATCTTTCTATCAGGGTACAAATAGGTATCGTTTTAACTAATTTACTTGTGGTTCTACCCACCCAGGTATGGATACTAGGTCGTTATTTCTGTATTTAATTAATCATTCAATTTGTAATGTATATTTTTTTAGATCTTGGACTAACATGAAATATTTAGCCAATAATAATGTCGATAAAGACATGGAACGGCACTAGTGGTTCTGATACAAAAACATATACTATAGGTACGTTTCTATAACAAACCCGCTACACGAGTACAAAAGACGTTACGACGATAGTATATTTATCTCTTTTTAACTTATGACGGCTCACATGAGTGCGAAAGACAAAACCTATGTTTTTCTTTCGTCTTAAATATGCTCCGTCTATTCTATACAAGGTCTTTGGACTAGGTTGTCAATGGTTGTCAAGTAGCATTTTCGTGCTTCAATTTTTTTTTTAATTTATTGCGGCTTTGGTTACAAGACCATTGGCCGAAAAGTGTCGTGCTGCAAGCGCCGATACGTTTATTTTGTACAGAAAAGAAGTTGTCTATTATTTATCTATAAAAATTGTATATGTGTGTATTTTCTAAGCCGTGGTAGCCAGTTGGTAGAACGCTTGCGTCATACTTATGAGATTGCGTTTCGCGTTTCGAATCCAGCACAGGCCTTTCCAAAGATTATCGAATTTGTTTTCGAATTCATGTTTGGATCATAAATGATTATCACGTGCTCAGCGGTGAAGGAAAACAATCAACCAATCAATCAATAATACTTTATTGCACTACGACATATACAAAGGACATAAACATACGAATAAAAACATAAGCACAATAAGCGGCCTTATTGCTAAACAGCAATTTCTGCCAGGCAACCATCACTAACAAACAAACATCGCGAGGAAACCCACATTCCCGAGAAATGCGTTTTCGTTGGTATGTGACCTAATTTGTATTGGGCTGGTTTTCCCTTCGCGGGTTGGAAGGTCAGACAGGCAGTCGCGTCTGTAAAAAACCGGACCTGTCAAATCGTCAGGTTAGTTAAGCGGACGATGAAAAACGTGTTATTGGAGATGACTACCAGTTGCAGTGCCCTTACCGGGTCCATGTTGATACTATAATACTTACTTCTGTTTTTTTTATAACACCACAATTTGTACGAACACATGGTCGCAATGAAACATTTATATTTCTTTTTCTATGATCCTTTACCCTTTGATGTAGAGTTCTGTTTGTACTTGGTATGGTTGGGTATAACAAATTAGAGGTGAGGAGAGGGTTGGCATTAACCTCATACTTGATAAGAGTATTTAGAGGAATCGTTACACACCCTGAGGTGTTAGTTGAGATGAGGCTGTGTGTGCCGGATAGGCTCGTGGAGCGGCGGCGGCGCCCACGTTTGTTCGCGATGCGCAAGGGCCGGACCAATTTACATAACAAGTATCTTTGTTTGTAGTCTGAGCGAATTCCGATGGGTTACTTTATGTATTTTATGTACTGAGTGAGTGTATGTTACTTATGTTTGAGTAATTATTCTTTGTAGCTACTATTCTATCGCATTAGGTCCTACCTGTAATGATAGTGTATTGAAGTTGAAATAAATAAATAAATAAATGATTGTTATGTGTATTTTCTCGTTTCAGTTTACCAAATGCCCAGTGTGAGGAAGAACGAGACATGTTAGACTTAGCATATGGCGTCACAAACACCTCCCGACTTGGTTGCCAAGTAACCCTCACGGCAAGCCTCGACGGAATCGAAGTCAAATTACCGGAGACTATCCATGACGCCAGGAGTTGATGACCAGCGCGCGCCTTTCGCTAAAGCGCTTATTACACCTGTCCGACAGGCTACGCGTCAAGCCCACGGGTGGTTACCCACTCCCCACCAACTCGCTCGAGATCGTGGTTACTATGGTTACTCCCCACCAACTCGCTCGAGATCGTGGTTACTATGGTTACTCCCCACCAACTCGCTCCAAATCGTGGTTACTATGGTTACTCCCCACCAACTCGCTCGAGATCGTGGTTACCATGGTTACTCCCCACCAACTCGCTCGAGATCCTGGTTACCATGGTTACGACCCGCCGGTTTGCTATTAGACTACACGATCAGCAGGTGTTGAGAGTGCGTACAGAGTATCGAAAGCAAAAAAACATTACGTGCAGATTTTTTATTGAAAAAAAAAAACTGATGTAAGGCTAACATGCGCGACGTGATAAAATTTTGTAACGGTAATTTTATCGATTCTGACGATATAATTATGTCGTTTTGTCGATTGGTGCTAATATGTGAACTCGAATAAGTCGTGTCGTTCTGTGAAAATACGAACAAAATCACTTGGCACGCATGTTAGAGGAAAAAACTAACTTATCGATTTGAACCAAATTTATTGCATCGATCGATAATTTGCGCTTTTTAGCCCTGCTGATCGGGAAACGGGAGTTGGTGGGGGGTAACCATGGCAACCACTCGTGACCTTGACGCATTACCTTGTCGGACAGATAGGTGTAATAGGCCCTTATGTGTTGGCGTAGATTTTTTTTATTGACATCGATAAAACCATGGTATAAAAAACTAGGTATGCTCAAACGTAAGTGTTACCATGAAATTAGTATCTCCAATATTCCAAGGACGTAAATTTTTTTATTGGAAATTAACTGAATTACCTACTGACTAATGTATTTAATTACTATTACATGTCACATACCTATATAAAAAATCATTAATACTGTAAGTAAATCTTTTACTAAGAGTACAAAATTTCTATGCGAAAGAAATATAAAAACATTGGATGTGGGTAATTTATTTTTTACGAAATGGCAATACAGAGCGGGATGACGTCGGCTGGGCTAACCTTGAAATGTTAGCTGTCACTTTTGAGCATACCTGGTTTTCTATACCATGCATAAAACCTTTTTTTGTGGTGCTAAATTATTGATACGCTGTGGTCGCGCGACCGCTCGCTAGTAATTCGAAATTGGAAAAAAAAAACTTAATATAGCAGAGTTTATCCACCATTTAATTTTTGTAACTAATCTGCTTGAAATAGCATTTTAAATAATCGACCGTTGAATCATTGACTTTTCTCAGCCCAACTTATAGATGTAAGGCCGGTTTAAAACCGTTTAAGACCTTTTTTTTGACGTGACTTATTGTAGATTTGCCGCAGATGGCATTAACTACTTGGCCGGACAAGTGGGGAAAGCTGAAGGCTCTCACCCGGTACAACGTTTAAGACAACAGGCCTGAGGGTGCCCAGTTGGGCGCGAACCTCGGCTCAGTCGTCTGAGAGGAAAAATATTTGAAAGAATTAATCGACCCTGGCGGGTCGATAGCGATAAGCGCTGAATTCGTCGACCACGCCGGGGTCGGTATCGGGGTCCTGAAGTGGTTGGTGTCGCGAGCTGTTTGGCTGCCTCTATGGCTAGAGTAATCGGATCGTCGGGATCGTATATTACGTCCTTCGGACGCCGATCTGTTTAAGACCGAAATCAACCATTTATTTCGGTTTAAAACGGCTGCTGTTGATGACTGTTTTACTTAATTATAACTACATTTTCTTGATTTTACCGAGGTAGGAATATAACGGAGTACCTAAAAACTGTGTAAAGAATTTTTGAATGTGTAATATACTGTTATTGATAATAACATACTTAGCGTGTTTAGTTCTAGCTGGTCCGTCGTGGGTACTTTCTATTGATATTCTATAAACTAATTATAACGAAACATGACGTCAGGTGACCAAAAATTGCCCATTTTATAGGCGAGTTTCGAACAGTTTAAAACGATTTTTTTCGGGTTTGAAAACGGCGACATTCGGTTTAAAACGTTTTAAATCGGTTAATTTACATCTATAACCCAACTGGGTAACTTCTTTCTGACAAAATCCTTTCTGACCTTTCTATAGAGTATGGTCACGAGTACTAATATGTATACACTTTGAAACCATGTCACATTAACTTTATTCACAAATTAAACCATGAGTCTTATTAAATGTCAAATATAAATAGTGCGACAGGGTTCTAAAGTGGGTATATGATAGTGCTCATGACTGTACACTTTTTGTATACTGCCATGATTTGGCTCGCCAACAGACCAACTCTCTGTACATGCAGACCGTTCTGCATTGACTGTTTGTTCGTCTTGCTCTGTATTCAGACGATGTATACGCCTAAGACAAGGATAGCAATATGAATACACTACACCTTCTATATCCTCGTAAGGCCCGGATTTCCAGACACAATAGTTAAACAATGGGATTTGGATTTTAAAAGGCATTTGGGCCTTACGACCATAAAGCCCTTATATTATGTTAGTGGGTCGCTTCTGCATTTACCACCTCACAAATAAAATATAAACCAGGGCTGAACGTGGGTTTCAATATTTGACAGCCAAGCAAAATTTAATCCAATGATCATAAATTCAAATTCAAAAATATCTTTATTCAGTAGGTAACAGTCGACTGAACTTTGCTTGGCTTTCATATACTTAAACCCACATTGTTTTAAGTTTACGCGGTCAATGGCCCCGATTCCTGCAAACACCGCCCAATTTTATTTTAAGTTATATCCGTCATTTTCATATCCGTCGAAAAGGAAAGGGACGGATGATTCACAGCTCTTAATTTTAGGAAGAATGAGTAAATGAATGTGTCTGGTTATTGACTGAGGTAAAATTTTTAGACGGTTGGTTTAGATTTGTGCTTAAAATTGACGTGTGTTCCATAAATTTTATGCTTGTCGATTACCCGTCCCTTTCCTTTTCGGCGGATAAGAAAATGACAGATATAACTTAAAATAAAATTAGATGGTATTTACAGGAATTAGCACCATTATCATAATTAAAACACATAATAACGGGTTCATCCCGTGATCATGGCACTTGCAAGTGTTGAAATATCGGGAGTCTCATATCCCTGATTTAAACGCGGTAAGAACCCGTTATTATGTGTTTTAATTAAGTTTTTTTTTCCGTAACATGCGTGGCGCGTGATTTTGTTGGTATTTTGACAGAACGATAATAACCTAACCCAACTTTGAGGCTAAAAAACATTTAATGTGATTATAGAAAACGCTATTCCTAAAACGGTTCTTCCTTTATGTTTTGATAATGTCGACTACAAAATAACAATTATCGATATATCGATAATGAAATCAACGCCATCACTAATGCGTCGAAGAAGTGATGTAGTTAAAATATTTGATATGAGGATATCACTTAAGCGTATTTAAAAAAACACATTCTGATGATTGATTTGTTCAATAAAACCACAATTTCTTTCAGTAGGGCATTTGACCGCGTCAAAGTTAAATTATAAAATGCCAATCTAGAAATAGAAGGCAATCTAAAACGATCAAAAATCAATTTCATTTAATTTTTCGACTTATTTTCGAATTTTATTTATGAATTAAGTAACAATGAGTACGACGTTTGACCGCTTCTATTGATGACGTCACAGGACAGTATTTCCGTACAAACTCCAAAGAAAACTTTCGTTTTGACGTTTCGTAAAATGTATCTCATTTGACTAGGTTGACAAGCGTATTAATTTCAGTCCGAGTAAAAATTGAGCTGATTTTTTTTACCTGAATTGAAACTAGTATGTGCATTGCGAGAATTTCGTTAACAAAAATTTGGCTACATTCGAATGTGGTTGTTCGAAAATGCGCTTCCGTGGTTCTTCATTATAAGACGTTGGAATATTCCAAATTCATCGTTTTCATGTAAAACATTATCACAACCAGTTTACACTTGCGTGGCAAATGAAGTACAAGGCATTAGTGCCACCGTAACGAACACTGAGGGGACGATTCAGACCATGATTCTGAGTGGAACAAATGGAATTTCCTGTCGGAAAATTTATGAAAATTTTAGTGTATCATTTTCAGTTACATACCTACTTTTGCAACGGAAAATTCCACTTGATAACTACTCAGAATAAAGGTCTGAATCATCCCTCAAACTTTTCGTTACGATGTCACTAACACCCTGTTTATTTTTAAAAGATCCAATTATGTATAGTCTATTGTTAATGGGCTCAAACAAATTTTTCATAGGTTGGCCATAATTAATTAGATTCCTCTTTGTATTGTAATTAGATATACTTTACGATAAAAACGTGATAAATTAATGTAATCGAGATAAGGAATTCATATCGAAATGTTAAATTGTATATTTACGAAAACTACGCGACTGTTATACCTATGGAGTGAGCAGAACTACGTACAGAGTATATATTTTCGTTTTTTATTGGTTATGATTAGTGATGTGCCATTCTGCAATAAAATGGCGCATAAGTTATCTAAAAAGAGATTTATTACCTGGCTTTTAGGCAGATTGGATCTGATTAAAAGAAAGGAGCTCGGTGGCGCAGCGGTAAACGCGCTCGGTCTGCGATTCACATTCGCAAAGGCCGGTCATAGGATGGGTCACCACAAAAAAAAAAGTTTCCAGCTCGAGCTCCTCCGTGCTTCGGAAGGCACGTTAATCCGTTGGTCCCGGCTGCGTTAGCAGTCGTTAATAACCATCAATCCGCACTGGGCCCGCGTGGTGGTTTAAGGCCCGTTCTCCCTACTCGTATCCGTCCATAGGGAAGGCCCGTGCCCCTGCAGTGGGGACGTTAATGGGCTGATGATGATGAAAAGAAAGAACAATTTCAAAAAAAAATAATCCAGGGTGTTTACTATTTAATAGTTTTTTATACCAGGAACATTCCAACGTTGAGAATATTGCCGGGATGGCGCGTTGTGTGGTTGTGATGTAAAAATCTTTTTTATTTTGAATATGTCAAGAATCTAAATTATTGTGGCCAACCTATAAAAACGAATTTATTAGTCAAATCGAACATGAGAAATTGTAAATAAATTTAATATAGATGTTTTATGTTTATGTCGGTTTGTTTTTATTCGTTAAATGTAATATTAAAAGCTCAGAAGAGAAAACTATTTAAATATTTATTTTTATATTCGAGATAAATCAGTCTACGTTAAGTAGGTAGGTAAATAAGGTAAGGTAACTTCGACTCCAGTGAGTAAAGCCCTCAAGTCGAGGACGTGCATTTTTTTTGTACATTAACGCACATGGCATTAACTCCTTGGCCGGACAAATGGGTTTTTATAGGCTCTCACCCGGTACAACGTATATGACAACAGGCCTGAGGGTGCCCAGTTGGGGGCGAACCTCGGCTCAGGGCGTCGTCTGAGAGGAAAAACATTTGAAAGAATTAATCGACCCTAGTGGGTCGATAGCGATAAGCGCTGATTGGGGGAAATCGTCGACCACGACGACGGGTTTGGTATCGGGGAGTCGAGGACCTACATAAATGTCAACTTAAAATACCAAAATGCTCAGCTGATGCCGAGTCGAGTGGAGAAAGTTTCGAGTTAACATCTTAGGATACAGGCATATCCTCGAGTTGAGGACTACTCACTGGAGTCGAGGTTATCATACTGCCAACATAATAATACGAAAATAATGACTTATCGGTTACTTAAGTTTCTCTTCTTAGCTTATATTACTGTTTATAAATGAATATTATTTTTATTAGGAATCCTAGTAGAATTATTGAAAAATATTTCAAACGTAAGATGGGTTTTACGTTTAAAAATGTTAATTAATTATGTATTTTATCATTTTTATATACATATTGGCCCCGATTCCTGCAGACATCTCTTAATTTTACTTTAAGTTATACCTGTCATTTTCTTATCCGCCGAAAAGGAAAGGGACGGATGATTGACAGCTCTTAATTTTAGGAAGAATGAGTAAATAAATGAATAACCCGGGCGAATTTTTAGACGGTTGTTTTAGATTTGTGCTTAAAATTGACGTGTGTTCCATAAATTTTATGCTTGTCGATTACCCGTCCCTTTCCTTTTCGGCGGATAAGAAAATGACAGATATAACCTAAAATAAAATTAGATGGTATTTACAGGAATTAGCACCATTATACTGTTTATAAATGAATATTATTTTTATTAGGAATCCTAGTAGAATTATTTTAAAATATTTCGCACGTAAGATGGGTTTTACGTTTAAAAATGTTAATTATCTATTTTATTATTTTATATATATATATATATATATATATATATATATATATATATATATATATATATATATATATATATATCATATATCATAATCATAATGTCATATATGTATCATATGTCATAATGTCATATATATATATATATATATATATATATATATATATATATATATATATATATATATATATATATATATATATATATATATATATATATATGACATTGTTGTTAGAAAAAAAAATAGTAATTTTAATAATAGTTATTGCATTATACTACTATTGTTTTATTTTTGTTAAACAAAAGACTGGTTACCAGTGGTCTAGTGGTCAGAGCGTTTCGGGTTCGACTCCCGATGGGGACATTATCGGAATCAGTTTGTGAGACTGTCCTTTGTTTGCAGGTTTGAATCACCTGATTGTCCGAAAAAGAAAGATGATTCCGTGCTTCGGAGGGCACGTTATGCCGTTGAAAAAGAAAAATATAAAAAAAAAATTGGTCCCGGTTGTAAAATTCCTCCACCGCAGTAAAGCAGCGTGGTGGAGTATGCTCTATACTACCTCCGGTTCATTAAGAGGAGGCCTGTTCCCAGCAGTGGAACGGAACAGGTTTTTTTCATGTTACGTAAAAGACTGGTTACCGTCACCAAGCGGTTCATAGCCACATACAGTCATGAGCAATATAATGTACCCACTTTAGGACTGTCGCACTAACATATTTGACATTTAGTGAGACTTACAGTTCAATTTGTCAAAAAAAAATAATGTGACATGGTACCAAAGTGTATACATATTAATGCTCGTGACCGTACATAAGCTCATGCCTATCTCTCATCGAGGTAAGTCGGAATGGAATTCCATTTGCTTCGATCCCGACTGATCTGATCCTGAATCGTTAAAAAACAAACAAAAAATATGCATTTATCTGTTATTCATGATATAAGAAAGTTAAACGAAGGAAACATTGCATAGCCCCCCAATCTACATATTTTTTTGTGGAACGTGGCCTGGAGGACTCTCTGTCAGCTGGGGCTAGTGGACTGTATGTGTAGATGGTGAGGTTGAGCTGCTTTCACTGCACTAATTAAAACACTCGGAGACTTGAATAAACACTTTTATTTCGCGTAAATTATGCGAGCAACAATGGAGCTTACAACGATGATGGACGAAATGTAACAGGAAGTGACGTCAGACTAACAAACTATATTTTTTATTTTTAAATTGTGTTGGTGTTGCCAACACTCTCACGCCTATTTCACCACCGAGACCACCGCCGTAAAGTCGCCTGTCTGTCGGTTTTTTACAGATTGTACTTCGGGGAGTGTGCACAGGAGCTCCATCGGCTCATTCCACCAAGTCCATTCCATCTGAGGACATCCAGACGTACGGCGGGTTACCATCCTTACTTGGTTGACATACCACTAATCCGCACCAAGCGCTTCGCTTCATCCTTCATAATGCGCACAGCCAAGGAATGGAATGGGCTGCCGGCGTCGGTGTTCCCTGACTCTTATAACCTGGGGTCCTTTAAATCACGGGTGAATAGGCATTTTCTGGGTAAGCTCGTTCCAACGTCGATCTCTTCTTCTTGTAGAAGAACGAAGTCAAGAGCAAACCCATCTTAATTAAAAAAAAAAAAAAAAAACTCTCCAGGCCGTATGTTATGTTTAAAATGTCAATGAGGGACATAACAAATACTTACTTTATTGCACAAACAGGAAAAAACAAAATACAAAACAAAAGAGAAATAGAATTAAAATTATTTTAAAATTATACACTCAGTAGGGTAGGTACAAATTGTGAAATTCAGAGATAAAGACAGATCTAAAGGGGACAAGAAACTTTTTTTTTATATTTAACTTTTTTATCAATTTTAATATAAGTAGAAAAATGTAATAATACGTGCGACATGTTATCACGTTTTTCTATGACGTCACAGGGTGCTTTTTCATACAAATTCCGTAGTAATTTCGTGTTTTGACGTTTAGTAAAAAGTAGCTGATTTGACTAGTTGGAAACTAGCCTAATCTATGGTAATAACTCGTGCTCTAGTGGAATGATGCATGAAAATTAGCAATATGATTTAATTTCAAGAATTGCCATGAGCCATTAAATTTTATAGATCGATTCTTTTCATAGCATTCTTCGCAAGATTATTATTTTTCTTCTAGCTTCCATTTCCCAATTAAAAAGAGAGGAATCCGGTCGCAAAATGATTTTCTTCGGTTTTTTACTGGTACTGTTTTCAGGTAAGTTAGTGTTGTACCTATTCTTTATGGTCCCTTAGGCCAGGCGCGCACTACGAGTTTTTCGCCGCGTGGCAGAAAAAAGCAGCGGCATAAGCGAGGGGGGTGAGGTAAATCTAGCTCAGACGTTGGTGGGGAGCGGAGAGTTGCCATTCCTTATTCTATGCCAGTATTCTAAGACGTTATCTCGAACCTTCCTCGATTCACTCCTCAGTTGAGGCGACCTTAAGGACTCCTCAACCGAGTTTCGAGTTTACGCCAGTAAGGTTTAGAAGGTATGACGTCACTATTTTCGTATTATTATGTTGGCAGTATGATGTGCTCGACTCCAGTAAGTAAAGTCCTCAAGTCAAAGACGTAATGTCAACTTAGAATACCAAAATGATCAGCTGAGGCCGAGTCCAGTGGAGGAAGAGACGAGTTAACTTCTTAGAATATGAGTGTTAGGGTCTCTTGACATCGTGTCTTCTTCTTCTATCGTGTGGGTTGTGAGGTGGAGTACCAGCCTCATCAACCGTGGTGTCAGGGTTACTATTGAGCCGCCAAAAGCCCCCGACATGGCTCATGTAACGAGTACTTACATCAGTAAGCAGTAACCGGGACCAACGGCTTAACGTCCCTTGCGAAGCACGGGTCATCTTACTTTCGGTCAATCTGGTGACCAGCTAATGTCCTAACCAAACTAGGGATCACAAAGTTATTTTCGTGATGTGTCCCCACTGGGAATCGGACCTTGGACCTCCGGATCGTGAGCCCAACGCTCAACCACTGGACCACGGAGGTCGTTATTTTAAGTAGGTGCTAATCATTGAAGTTATTCTTCCTCTCAGTGGTATCACCAAATTCAGCAAATCTTATGCCGAAGCAAAGTCGCCATAGACCGCGAGCAACAATAGTTGATCCAAAAGTTACATTTGACAATATCAGACGTTCGCGCCCGTTATCACAAAATGGCCACCTCGACAATATGGCGATCAAATTATTGGAGCTCGATAACGTATTTGAACTGGCCGATATTTTGAACACGGACGTTCGGGAAACTGCCACCGAACATAATATTCCGAAAACAAAAACTTTTATGCGTCAACCGATTGCCGAAATTAATTCCCAGAAGGAGCAAAGGTTAGTACCTGTTCATGCCGCTATTGGGTAGTTTTTCGAACACCGGAAGTCGATTTTATTACCTAGATATTAGAATCTTTTAATTATGCACTTAAAAAGCTTTTTCAATACTAACAGGTCTGCCCACGAGGATGAGGAGCCAGTAGGTAACTACGACAAGAACGGCATGATATTCCTGACCAAGAAGAAAAACAGAGGCACCCAAAACGTCAACAATTTAATGGAAAAAGTTATAAAATATAAGTTGAGAAGTAATGAGAAAGGGTATGAATACTGGTGCTAATTCCTGTAAATACCATCTAATTTTATTTTAAGTTATATCTGTCATTTTCTTATCCACCGAAAAGGAAAGAGACGGCTAATCGACAAGCATAAAATTTATGCAACACACGTCAATTTTAAGCACAAATCTAAACCAACCGTCTAAAAATTTTACATCAGTCAATAACCCGACACAGTTAAGTAGACAGCACGTCAAACGGATTGCTTACCAGCGACGTACCTTTTTGATTCGCCCGGGTTATTCATTCATTTACTCATTCTTCCTAAAATTAAGAGCTGTGAATCATCCGTCCCTTTCCTTTTCGACGGATATGAAAATGACGGATAACTTAAAATAAAATTGGGCGGTGTCTGCAGGAATCGGGGCCATTATATACCTTATCTACCTACTTATATATCATCATACTAATACCTACCAACTTATTACCACCTATACATAATCATAATCATATCATTTATTGCGTTCCACATGGTAGAAGGCTGGTAATTTCTTTTCTTATTTTTTAGACTTACTTAAACAATTAAATGAGAACATGTATATAATTTAGACTTACTATTAAATCAGTTATTACATTTTGCCGATCCATCCTGCCCGATGCGTGGGCGCGACGATCAGGATAGTGTAGAATAATGGCAAAATTTTAATGGCGTAACCAAGGTAACCACGATCTCGAGCGAGTTGGTGGGGCGTAACCAAGGTAACCACGATCTCGAGCGAGTTGGCGGGGCGTTACCATGGTAACCACGATCTCGAGCGAGTTGGCGGGGCGTTACCATGGTAACCACGATGTCGAGCTAGTCTAAGTCCCCCATAACTTAAAACTATAACTAAGATTACTTGAAGCGCTGCTTGACTTACTTATATAAGTACGTATGTGTAATCTACTTACACTTTCACTTAAAAACATTCCTAAACTTACAGGCACCTACGACAACCGTTCAACAAAGTATTTAGCAATAGCGAAGTCGACGCGCTGAAGAAGATAGTACGCGCCATAGACGAAGAGGACGTGGCAGAGACACGTGGCGACGTGGCCACCCCACGCGGGGCAGAGTTCGACTTCGCCGACCTTGTCCTTTAACGCATTTTATTTCTTATCCAATAAATACACAGTTTTGTTTTTACTTGAGTTTTTGTTAAACCTCGGGTTGTGCTTCCACTTGGCTGGACCAAATGGAAACATAACACAACAAATACTTTATTGCACAAACTGGAAAAAACAAAAGAGAAATAGAATAAGTACAATAGGCGGCCTTATTGCTAAGTAGCAATCTCTTCCAGGCAACCTTTAAGTATGTAATATGTCATGCCTGAAGGACCCAGATGGTCGCGTCCTAATCTGAATTCTACGGGCTATCATCTCCGTTATCCTGTTTTCGCAGCGTATCTGGGGGGCTAAAAAGGCCATTTTAGCCCTCCTGATCTGAAGATTTGACAGGTCCGGTTATTTACAGAAGCGACCGCCTGTCTGACTTTCCAGCCCGCCAAGGGAAAACCAGCCCAATATTTAGGTTACCAGTTATAATTCACATACCTCCGAAATGCCACTCGGGAACGATATTTTTCTTCACCTCTTATGGTAATCATTTATGATCGAAACATGAAATCGAAAATAAATTCGAAATTCATTGGTTTAGGCCCGTGTCGTGAATGCAGGTATACATACTCTTCAAGGAAGGTGATGTAACTTCTGTGATATAATTAATGTGGGGTATAACTTGCGTCACGATACAACGAAATATGGATGCCTGAATCTTACCATTATCAATCAATAATACTTTATTGCACAACAACATATATAAAGGACATAAACATACGAATAAAACATAAGCACAATAGGCGGCCTTATTGCTAAACAGCAATTTCTGCCAGGCAACCTTAGGGTGAAAGAAGATTATTCATTGGAGCACGGGCTGGTGCAATAAACATATAATGATACCAACATAACAAAAAAATAATAATAAATAATATATACTTATCTAAAGATATATAAATATATATTGGTTGGTTTGGACACGTTGAGCGGATGAAGGATAATAGAATTGCAAAAGCGGTATATAAAGCGAAAGTTGATGGTAGGGCTGGCAGAGGAAGACCGAGAAGGACTTACGATGATCAAATTGGAGATGTCCTTAGAAAAGGTTCAATACGATCTACTCTGAACCGGCGTGCGTGTATGAAGCGATTGATGAATGTGGAGGAAGCAAGAGAAGTGTGTCAGGATCGAAGCAAATGGAATTCTATAGTCTCTGCTTACCCCGGTGGGAAATAGGCGTGAGTTTATGTATGTGTATGTATATATATTTATGTATGCGTGTATATATGTGTGTATGTTTACATACACACATACAAATAGCCTATCTGCCTGCTTATGTTATTTGGTTCATTACTCGCAAAGTAGGAGTAGTCAAGCCACGAGCGCGGGACTCTAGCGCACCACCTGTAGTTTGAAATGATATTATGATACCACTGTTGCCACTGAGTATTTTGAGGTCAACTTAGGAAATTATTAGAGTTACAAGGGAACATAAGTTGATAACATTACTAATGAGGTGGAAAGATAAGTAATTGTCGAGACTGGTAGTCAGTTAGAGTAGCGTCTCATTTACTAGATTTAGAATGTTATTAGCAGGTATAGCGCTCGGGAAGTCTTATAGCATAAATTATTTCCGGAGTCCGGGATGATTCAACTGTTTCCGGAGATCGGGGTGATTTAACTCATGCCAGCTGCAGATATACCAGGCGATTCATCTGTTACCGGAGTCCGGGGTGATACAACTATTTCCGGAGACCGGGGTGATTCAACTCATGCCGGATGAGTTGAAACTCATGCCAGATATACCAGGCGATTCATCTGTTACCGGAGTCCGGGGTGATACAATTATTTCCGGAGATCGGGGTGATTCAACTCTTACTTGGTGATTGGCGCGAGTCGAGGCCATTACCTCTTCACATTGATATTAGAGAAGGAAATTAAGAAACGTTCATTATATAGGGACGCCACAGCAACAAATATAATACCAAACACGGAATAATATGTAACTTACAATCGGAACTTGTAATAAAACAAAAAAAAAAATACAAATAAAGAAAAAAAAAGTAAAGTATTTGTTATGTTATGTTAATACATTTACACAAGAGAGTACAAATAAATAGACAGTAGACATTAAGACAACAATTTGTCCATGGACTGGTCAACAATGGCGGTGGCGTCCTTTGTAAAAGGACCTCATTCCACTACTTAGAAATTATTTTAGAAAATAAAGTATACTTACTCAGCTTTAGGGAAAACAGCCCATGTGGTTTCTTGCTTCGTGGGATGCGGCGCGTGTGTAACTAACGAACGAAAGTACGAAACTGAAGATGCCGTTAAGATTCGTTGACCATAAACTAGATATTTATTTATTTATTTATTTATTCGTAGGGATAGTAACAGCTTTACATTTTAAGGTTACAGTACAAAGATGAAATTTATAAGCCAATTATAACTATCCTCGGTTTACAATTTGATGGAGGCGAACATATGTATTGATAAAAAATAAGAATACAAAAGCAAATTGTTTGATTAAAGAAACACCGATAAGAAGATATGCATATACACACATATATACATACATATACATATACAAAAATAATAATACATAAATAGTAATAAATAATAATACTGAATAATGTAATAATAATATAATAAAGTAACAAATATTATATTGTAGTGCTGTCGTATGAAGTGATTGTTATATTGTGTATTTGTGTCATGTTGCAATGGAATTGTATTGTAATGTATCGTTTTGCATTGCGTTAAATTGTATTGCATTGTGATGGTGTTGTGTTGTGTGTTGTGCGTTGTGTGTTGTGTGTTATGTGTTGTGTGTTGTTTTGTTGTGTGTTGTATTGTATTGTATCATATTGTATTGTACTGTTTGTATTGCATTACACTGCACTCCACCGTTCCGCGATGCACTGCTTCGCATTGCATTGTAAAAATTACTTATTGACCATCTGTGTTTATATGACGTTTTATTTTAGTTATAAATAGTTGTTTAGATCCAATAAAGGGATCAATGTCCCCTTCGGAATTAAAATGTTGATTATAGGTGTTTAAAACTCTGGTCATTACAGAGTTTCTACCATAATTAGTTGTATGAAATGGCGCGTGAAATAGGGCTGTATGCCTAGACCGACGCTTCGGTGTATTAAAAGTGACATTACCTAGAAGTTCAGTACAGTCGAGACGACCGCGGATAACGTCGAATAGCAGACCCATATCCAGTACGTCGCGACGTTGTTCCAGTGTAAGAAGACTGTGTGCCCGACAAACCTCATCATACGTGGCTTCACGGTTTATTTTCCTACATTTGAAGTTAAGGTGTTTAACGAATCTTTTCTGTATGCTTTCAATACGGTTTATATACACATGATATTGTGGAGACCAAATAGTACTGGCATACTCTAATATGCTACGAACATATGCGTAGTACACTATTTTAATAGTTATGGGACAAAAGAAAGGCTGACAGGTGCGGATAACAAAACCAAGGTTGCGATAGGCTTTATTGGTGATTGTGTCTATGTGAGTGGACATGAGCATTTTCGTGTCGAAGGTAACTCCCAAGTCCCGCACCACCTCGGTCCTCTGAATAACAACGCCGTTGAAGTGGTACGAGAAGTTTAAAGGTGTTATCTTCCGAGTAAAACTAATGCATTGACATTTGCCAATGTTGACAGAGATTCGGTTTTCAGAGTAGTAAGTGAATAAATTATTAAGATCTTCTTGCAATAGCCTACAGTCAGCAACACAGCGAGTCGTCATGTAGATTTTCTTATCATCGGCGTATAATAAGTGCTTGGCGTTTTTGATAGCGTAGTAAATGTCAAAAATATAGGCATTGTAAAAGAGAGGACCGAGGTGCGATCCCTGAGGAACTCCAGAAGGAATAGCGACCAAGTCCGATCTGTATCCACCAAGAACAACAATTTGGGAGCGGTTACTTAAGTAGGAGCGGACCCAACGCAAGAGATCTCCGTGAATACCTAGGCTTTCCAGTTTTTTAAGAAGTATTTTGTGGTCCACGCGGTCGAAAGCCTTCTCGAAATCCGTGTAGATCACGTCCACCTGTCCCCCACCCTCCATTTCACTAAGCACAAAGTTTGAAAATAAGGCAAGGTTTGATGTTGTGGAGCGTCCTCGAAGGAAGCCATGCTGGGTTTGAGGTATGCCCTTCACAATGAGGGAGTAAATTTGGTCATATATTAATTTTTCAAATAGCTTACTAATTGTATTTAAAATTGAAATTGGACGGTAGTTTTCTATCATGGACTTTGATCCCTTCTTATGTACTGGAACGATTTGGGCCCGCTTCCAAACAGCGGGAAAAACACACTCCTTAAGTGACCTACGAAACAATATAGTGACAGGTAATGAAAGACCATCGGCACACGAGGCAAGAAAAATCGGAGGGATTCCGTCACAGCCGGCTCCTTTGTTTCTGTCTAAAGAACGAAGTAGTTTTAAAATGATTTGTTCATTGACATTAATATATGATAAAATTTCGTTACAAGAATAGGTGCAAGTTGTTGATTGGTGGGCTTGATCAGCTGTAGTTGGAGATATAAAAACGTTTTCAAAGAAATTACTGAATGCTGAGCAGATATTATGACCATCGGTATAGCAAATATTTTTGTAAGTAAATTTCTTCGGATATGAGGATCCCCCCCTTTTAGACTTAGCATATTTCCAAAAATATTTCGGGGATTTTTTAATGAATTTTTCTGCGTTGCTACTGAACTTATTGAAACAGAGTTGTTGTAAACGATGCTGTCTCTCTCTCAGAAGGGAGAATTCATCGTAATCTCTAGGGTTGCCAAATTTTTTCCACCTCTTATGAATTTTCACCTTTTCACGGTCAACCTTTATCAGAGCCTGACTATACCAGTATGGATATGTGTTATTTTTATTTATTTTAGAGATAGGAACAAACTCAGCGAAACATCGTTGTAATTCGTTGTAAAATATATCTACAGCATCGTCAACTGTGTTACAATGTGTCAGCAATTCGGCCCATTCAATAGTCCTTAAGTAATCATTGATCTTGTCATAATCGCATTTGTAGAAATTGTACCGGGGTATATTATTTACTAAGATGGGAAAGATATGCAAATCCAAAACATCAATATCTAGTGAGGGGTGTGCAACATCCTCTTTAATAATCGGTTGCGAACAGCGATCTGAAGTGCATGGAAGATTGCTTAAACATAAATCAAGAAAATTACCTTTATAGTTACAAATTAAGTTGTATTGATTTAAACCTAGGAAAAATAATTCATCCAAAAATGATGTAGATGCGTCCGTTATTTCTTGAGAAGGTGATTTTTTTATACAATAGGTATTCGAGCTATTCCAAGTAATCCATGTTAAATTAAAGTCTCCGACCACAATAACATTATCAGAAGGAAAGCAGTCCATAATGTGTTGTATATTATTTTTTATAAGGTTTAGTCGGGTAGTAATGTCACTAGGATCCGGAGGGACATAGGCTGTTACTATATGTAAATTAGAAGAAGAGTGGAGTATTCGTGATGGGACAGACACACAAAGCGTCTCAGTAGCCGCGGAGCCCTTCCATTGTTTACATAACTCGGCTTCAAGTTCTCGCTTCGTGCAGATCATAACTCCACCGCCGCATGACTTATTTGTAACTACATTATTACGATCACAACGAAATATCTCATAGCGACCATCACAGAGCTCTGTGTTTAGGATATCATCCTGTAGCCATGTTTCATTAATCAGTATTACGTCATAGTCATGTAATAATATATTGTTATATAGTTGGAGACATTTGGTCCTTAGCCCACGAACATTTTGGTAATATATGTTCAGGTTTCTATCTTTGAGGTAACCAGTAGCCATTTATGATACGTAACAAACAGTCGTTTAGATTGAATAAAAGGTATGAAACGTTAGGATAAGTTGGCCAGATAAAATGTCCGAGTTGATTGAAACATAAAAAATGTGTGGATACAAAGCATTCACGGTTATGATTAAGATGGTAATTATGTATATTAGAAAATAAATATGTTATTCGCAGTAAATAGTATTTGCATATAAGCGTATGTCTATGTATAAATACTTGGGTTATATATTGCAGTATATATTCTTCTAGTAATTGAGTGCAGTCGCGGTTTAACAAGGGGAGTGTGAGTACAATGAGTTGTAAGTGTTCGTGTCGGAGTGTGTGTAGACATAGTAGGTAATGGACGTAAAGTTTTGAAGTTATAGTTAAAGTATAAGTATAAACATGAAGGTTATGTGTATTATATAATAGATATATGGATATAAGTGAGATGAGGCATGCATGTCTGTATATAAATAGTAAATAGTAAGGTTTATAACCTGAAACAATGGCATAAATATAAATAAATATGTACTTACTATGCATAGTGTATAATACATACATCAATAGCTGAAGGCTATGATTTATCGACATACTCGTAGTTGTAATAAATATATCAGTGTTGCCATTTATGCTTTTTAAATACGTTAAACACAATAGAAAAACACACAATATGATTATCACTTCACTATTTTTAAGTCTATGTAATCCCGTATGTGGATAGGTGGAGATGTGTCGTTTTTTCGGACGAATATTTTACCGTTGCGAATCCAGACATATTGGTAATTAGAAGTAGAAGCGGCTTCTCGTGTCTTCTTATGGAGCATTTTGTAAAATGGCGTTAAATGCTCATTTATGTAGATACGTTGTTGTTGTTGTTCTCCCGTGACAGACAGCCCAATATCTTGTATTGTTAGTCCTTTCTTCCTACGAATCGCCGATATAATAGTATCTTTGATGAGTTGATTTTTCAGTTTTACTATTATATTTTTAGGCAAGCGTGAGTTAGGTACTCGAGAAGGTACACGATGAATAGTGATAATGTCTTCCTTAGTCACTTGTACGCCTATGTATTCACAAATTAATAGTAGACACTGGGTAAGATTTTCAGTATTTTTCTCAGGAAGCCCTGAGATCTCAATATTATGTAGGCGTTCTCGTTGTTGCTGGATATTAAATTCACGTTGTAAATCGCATAATTGTTGTTTGCAGTGATTGAGTTCCTGTTCGGTATTCTTCAGGTTAGCGACGTCCTTAGAGATCGAATCAGTGTGGTTCCTAAGTTCATCGAAGGAATTAGAATGAAAGTTCAATGAATCCGTAAGGTCGGAAAGCTGCGACTTGAACTGATTATGTTCTTGAGTTAAATTATCAAGGGAGGTAGACATCGAGTTTACTTGAGTCTTTATTTCGGCTAATTCCGAGCTAATATTATGCATGTATTCATTGCTTGTTGTCTTAAAATCCTGTAAGAAGCTCCTCATTTCGGTCTTAAATTCTTCAAAATCCTGCTTTTGTACATGATCCGAGTCAGGTTGTTTACGTTTTCGTTTAGTGACTTGCGAATCCGAGGCGGTAGAATCATAGCCCGTGAGATCTTGTTGAGAGCCAGTGTAATTAGACCCCTCCCGCTGTTTAATAGGCGATTGGTGGTGGCTCATGATGACTGGTAACGCCACTGGTTAATATATAGTGAGGTGTGAGAAAAAAAATGCAGCCGTACTCTTCCCGCGGAGGTGCGCCGGAGTAGATTCAGCTTCAATGACGATATAAGGTTTTAAAACGCACGCGCAGTTTTACACAAAACTAAATTCACTGTTTGTACAAAACAAGGTTGAGAATAGAGCGATGTATTATTTTAGAAAAATATAAAATTGTTATAATCGGAAGCGCACGTCCGCCTCGATCGAAGGTCGCGGTAGATGTCGCGGTGAGATAGATCGCTACTTCCGGATAGGGTTGCCAGTGATGAATGTTGGTTGACAAACGTCCTCGCGGCGCTCGGCGCTCGCGACAGCCCGTGCTGGGATTCAAACCTGCGACCTCACAGTGAGAATCAAGCGTTCATGTATATGCTTCTTACTCTATTGTTTAAACCATGAATTTAATTTAAATACAAATATAAAAATAAATAAATAAAACACTACATGGTACTAAAATATTGAATTCCTTGATTCGTTGAATAAAAATCGCTCGACTCCAACATTACCATTTCCTAACGCACAACACTATGGCTGCACAGCATTGCCTTTGCCTTTCCCCCAAAAAAAAACAGAAGTCAGTCATAGCGATGGGTCGTTATCGGTTTTTGAGATAACGTAACGTAAGCGTTATGTGATTTCCAATAACTAGTTTCTTAACTAGTGATTTTTATAACTAGTTATTTTCACAACGTTCTGAAGCAAACGTGATAATTGTAACGTAAAATCGTTTGGTTAGGTAGCAGTATAACTTAATTCTTCTTCACGCACACGTAGTCATTACGAATATTGTAAAACCAGTGATTTTGCGTGAGTAGTGAAAGTAGCCAAACATCGACGCTATGCCTTAAACATAAGAGTGAATTCGATTTAACTTTATGGCGTTGTGATTAAAAGAGTTATTGAAGACTGATGCCTATTTCGATCGTTTAAATGGCGTTATGAATATCACTAGTTTTTGTTGTAGTGGAAAACGAGTGATCACTGTTCGAGCTCGTAACTGCATATATAACCAGTTATGGTTAATAACGCCCATCGCTAGTCAGTCAGAAACTTTTGCCGTCTACCTACCTCTCGCCTTTCGTTCGGAGTTGCTAAATTTAATATTGATTTCCATGAAAAGTTCGCTTAAAAATGACGAATTTGTTGGATATGTTGTTCGAGGAAATTGTTCCAGGTGATCAGTGTGAAGATGTAGATGTAACAATTCATAATTTGTATCTGGCGTGTTGTAAACTGCGCGGTTTATCGCGGGAGGAGCTTGAATCAAAATTGATGCTTGCTAAATTAAAGAGAGATAAGATTAGGGCTCTCAAAGCCGCATTTAGAAGTCAGACGAACCTTGCAAGGATGGAAATCCTCTTGGCGACCGAAGAATTGAAACTGGAATTGAAAAATTTGATTGCTGCGGCGAAGATGTCATATGATGATGGTAAGTTGGATAAGATATAATATAACCGCTATAATTGTTTAAAAAGGCAGACAAATTACTTGCTAAATGCAAACAATCTTGAATACTTACGTAATGAGCGACTTTCCAATCGACGTTCCCCAAACACACGATAGATGGCGTTGTTCACTTTTTGTGATAATTAGTTTAATTTTCTTATTATATCAAACTAATTGTTGCTTGATATTTATTTTTATTTTATGTATAGAAATATGCTTCTCTTGATTTTGATCAGAATAATAGGTGAAATAATTCTTTATTGCACAAATACTACATGTCTTCATAGTCCAAACGAAAAATACTATAGGTACATACATAAACTCAAGCCCATAATCCCTAATGGGGTGGGCAGAGCCACAAGTAATCAAAGACACCTTGCAGCCAGTGTTGATACGATGTCGTAAGGTGGATATGGTAAACACTATGGTGATAAGGGAGCCTATCGCCCATAATATTGGTCCATCATGTTAGAGGACACAATCCCCCTGTCGGTTTTTACGACATGCCTGGGAAGACAAGCAGCAGAACAGCATAGAACAATAATTGTCATCATTTGTACCTAAAAACAAAGATAAAAGATGCATATGTCTGGTATCCATGAAATTAGGTTAAACAAAGAAAAACCTGTACAGCGCCATCTATATTGATTTTGAGGAACGTACACTGAAAAGTCCCACATTAGGTACTTATTTCCAGTGCAATGAAGTAAACACTCGGGCCCGAGGTTGTGTTGCTTTATGAGTAAACATAGTGATTACATTCTCTTTGCAATCAAGCCTTTGTGAGGCTTAGTCTTTTTTTTACAGATCATATAAGATTTTTATTTGCTTATATATTTTAGATACTTAAATAAATGTAAGAAATATGTATTTTGAAGTCAGTCAATACCCACATTGGAGCAGCGTGGTTGAGTATACTCCATACCCCTTCCGGTTGATTGAGGGGAGGCCTGTGCCCAGCAGTGGGACGTATATAGGCTGTTTATGTTATATGTATTTTGAAGTGTATTCAGTCTATGTAATAAAGGGAATTTTGCTATTTATGTCATAAAATTTCAATCTGAAATGTAAACTTTTATACCAATATCTCACAATATCTGACCTGCATAGTCGAAAGTTGAAACCCAAACATACATAAACTCACGCCTATTTCCTACCGGGTAAAGCAGAGGTTATTGAATTCAGTTTCCTTCAATCCTGACATAAACACCACAAATAAATAATTTGAAAGAAAATAAAATAAAAATAGGCTTTATTCACCGATGTACAGTTTTACTTTACATAGGTTTATTATATGTAGTACTTATTCTAATCGGGCTGTCCTGAGACATAGGCCTCCTCCATCATGCGCCAATCTGCTCTACTTTGTGTGTATCGTCTCCACCCCTTAGGTAGGTCGGTAGGTAGGTAATTTGAAAGAATATAGAGGACCCAAATACAGGGTGTTAGTGCAGCATCATCCCCTGCAGTATTCGTTATGATGTCACTTACACCCCTTACAAGTACATACAGTAGCCATACAAGTAGGTGTGGGTGTTAGTGACACCGTAACGAATACTGAGGGGGATGATTCAGACCATGATTCAGAGTTGATATCAAGTGGAATTTCCTGTCGGAAAAATCATGAAAATTTTAGTGTTCTTTTTTAATTATTTTCCGTTCCATACTTTAGCGACGGAAAATCCACTGGATATCATCTCAGAATCATGGTCTGAATCATCCCCCTGAGTATTTGTTACGATGTCACTAACACAATAAATTAACAAGAGTTAGAATCTTTTTCGATTTAACTTTCTCTTTGTGAGTTTCCCAAGGCACGGGTGAGTGTTCTAAAAAAAAATTTAAAATATTGGTTTCAGAAGGAAGCTCGTCATCGCAACACTCCTCAAGCAGAAAGAGAATGCATGCTGGACGAGCTGACCGCAGCTCTCATGGCAATAGTGAGTCATACATATTAACATGTCATTCTTTTTTCACTGCACTGCGATCTACCATGGACTTTATCATGGTTTGTGGTTGTATTTATAAATTTAGGGGCGCAGTCCAGTAACTGCTATCCTCAAGGCAATGTTTTACCGGAATTCGATATCTATACAGGGTGTAAGTGATATCGTAACGAATACTGAGAGGGATGATTCAGCTCATTATTCTGAGTTAATATCAAGTGGAATTTTCCATCGCAAAAGTATAGAATTGAAAATAATTAAAAACTACTAAAAGATTTTGAAATCCACTTGATATTACCTCAAAATCATGGTCTGAATCATCCCCCTCAGTATTCGGTACGGTTTCACTTATACCTTGTATGTACCCTAAAATCTGTAGGTTTCAGGTTGTCCTGATAGCAATATTAAACATACACACATACATAAACTCACGCCTATTTCCCACCGAGGTAAGCAGAGACTATAGAATTCCATTTGCTTCGATCCTGACACACTTCAAATAGTAATATTAAAAAATAAATTAAAGGAAATTAAATTATATGCCTACTTTATTTGATTGTTTCAGGATACAAATCGTCCAGAAGCTGCAACGACTGGGAGAGAAGAGACATGAACGGGTTTGGAAATTTAGGTAACTTTAATATACAGAGTGTTAGTGACATCGTAACGAAATTTTCAGGGATGATTCAGATTAAGATTCTGAGATGATACCAAGTGGAATTTCCTGTCGGAAAATTCATGGCGTGTTTTGTTTTTTTAATTATTTTCAGTTCCATATTCATGCGACGGAAAATTCCACTTGATATCAACTCAGAATCATGGTCTGAATCATTCCTCAAAATTTTCGTTACGATGTCACTAACACCCTGTATTTGTAGCGGATCATCAAGATCTGAGATTATTACAAAAATAATTATATTCTTAAACCAAGATTCGTTTTACAGCGGGGGGTATAAAATATATATATTTATTTTTTCGTGACTTATTGTAGATTTGCCGCAGATGGCATTAACTACTTGGCCGGACAAATGGGAAGCGTTGAAGGCTCTCACCCGGTACAAAGTTTAAGACAACAGGCCTGAGGGTGCCCAGTTGGGCGCGAACCTCGGCTCAGGGCGTCGTCTGAGAGGAAAAAATATTTGAAAGACTTAATCGATCCGAGTGGGTCGATAGCGATAAACGCGGATTGAGCGATGTCGTCGACCACGCCGGTATCGGGGTCCTGAAGTGTTTGGTGTCACGAGCTGATTGGCTGCCTCTATGGCTATATATTTGTTATTTTATGTCTAGCGCTAAGGAGATGATGCCAATACGTCACCATATCCCCTTACAGGGTGCGCATCGGTCTCCTCACACAGTTCGGGATCAAAACTGTACATGAACGTGACTCCCGGCTTAAGTTCTACCCGATCCAGCGAGGGATCCTACAGCCATGATAAGCATGCAAACTCGAACAGGAACAACAGAAGAGTTGGAAGCCTCTCTGATATACCTAAGGAAGGTAAGGACCAGGGTTAAACTACATCTAGCCCATCGCACTTTCATATACTTCTATCCTTTTCTGTCATTCAGGTCCGTCATTTGCTAGAGCGAGAGAGAGAATGGACGAAGTGCTCGAGGCGACGGAACGAGCCTATTGCCATAACATTATTTCAATTGGGGAAGTTAAAGTTACATTCGTCGCAAGATGAACTAAGTACCCACACCTGACCTTTCTGTTATATCTAATATCATTCATTATATTGCAGATACTATTCAAAGTACGAGGATGTACGAGCGGCCTCCTCACTCCTCGGAAGAAGTAAATCGTCACAAGAAAACTGATGAAGAAAATCGGAATTCTATTCCAAGTTTTACGGAAGAAATCCATGATGGGAAGTCGAAATCCGTCCACCGTGACTTTGAGAACTCTAACGGTGATAGAGTATCTTACGCGAACTCTAATGTAGACAGAGTCTCTTATGCCAACTCTTATGAAGACAGAGTGTCTTATGTCAACTCTAACGGTGACAGAGTCTGTTATGCCAACACTAACGGCGACAAAGTCCCTTATACAAACTCTAACGGTGACAGAGTCTCTTTTGCCAACTCTAACGATGACAGAGTCCTTTATGCAAACTCTAACAGTGACAGAGTTTCTTGTACCAACTCTAACGGTGACAGAGTCCCTTATGCGAGTGCCAATACTCTGGAGAATGAAGATAACAGAAATAAAAATTATGATGATAGAGTGATTCCTGAAGAATTCCCGAGCACTGACACAACACGGGGTCCCGAGATCGTTAACGCGCCTATTGGAAAAGAGAACTTTGAAGAAGGCGTCGAAACCGTCAATTCAATCCACGAAGAGGATAAAGTTAGAATCAAAGACGAACACAATCAGGGTGGAACGGGCATAACAATAGCAATAGAAGACATAAGTGATACCGAACTTTCAAACGCAAGTGGCAAAGGAATATTCGATGAAGTAACAACCCTGACATTCCAACATTTCACACCGGAGTCTACCGAAGAAATCGACCATTATTGTGCTACGTGGAAGGACGTACAGGAAAAATATTTAAGATCCATCGCTGATGAGCATAAACCAACAAGAACGAATCCACAGCACACCGTTACAAGTCAAGAAAGGCGTCAAAGTAACATTCTGCCTAAACCCGAAGACTTAAGACAGACTCATTTTCCTGTACCGAACCCGGAAACTGCATTCCGCAGGAAATCAGCTGACAACAACATCATCAACGCTATTCCTCAAGCGAGTCAAACAAATAAACCCGTCCTCGACACAAAACTTGGTAAAAATGACAAATCGTATGTCAACAATGATTCTAATGCTAACTCCAATAGTGGCGAAAAGCGAAAGCGCCGAAGACATAGCACAAACAAACGAGAAGCTTCAAATTCTTCAATTGGCACCGATAACCGCAGAAGCAAGGAACCCATAAAATCTTCCAAAAACATTCAAACTGGCCTGTACACTACAAGAGATCTGAGACATGACTTGGAAAACCGTAATTGTGAAAATCTTAATAGAAAAAGAGACAGAAACCGCCAAAAACCGAAGGCTCTAAGTCTGAAAGAAGCCAATTCACGCCACGCGAGTGACAAGCCACAAGCCAACAACGAGCCAAGCGCAGTTTTGGAGATCAAGGACGAGACACGGCTGAAAGAACTCAACAGAACTTATGAAGCGGTGATGAGTTCAAAACAGATCAAGGTGGATAATGATTGTCATTCGCTCTCAAGTGCTGTAACGCTTTGCTGGCAAAAGCCACATCAAGCTTGTTAGAATTGTAACCAGTATTCTTAGATGTTCTCGACTCTTCCACGACTGCGTTTTCAGCTGAGGCGGCCTTAAGGCCTTCCTGTAACTCTGATTGCTCATTATTCTGAGTTAATATCAAGTGGATTTTTTTCCATCGCAAAAGTATACAATTGAAAATAATTTTAAAAAACCAAAAAATACATGGTTATTGCGACGGAAAATTCCACTTGATATTAATTCAGAATCATGGTCTGAATCATCCCCCTCAGTATTCGTTACGATGTCACTAACACCCTGTATGTGAGTCGAATGGAGGAAGTTTTGAGTTGACATCTTAGAATATGGATGTAATTGTACTGAACTTGTTCTGTTTAAAAAATTTAAGTACAAAAATGTTTTTAAACAAATTGTTTTATACTTTAATTATGAGAGTAAAGTCTGATTTGTTTGTGCCGTGGTAATCCAGTTGGTAGAACGCTTGCCTCTCACTTTGAGGTCGCAGGTTCGTATCCAGCACAGGCCTTAACCAATGACAGCCGAATTTGTTTGTTACCGAATTCATGTCATTATACTAAAATCAAACGCTCGCTGCCCGCGGTGCGCTAGAGATTGACGCGTGATGTGCTTTCCTTTTTATATTATAATGGCCCTGATTCCTGCAGACACCTAATTTTATTTTAAGTTATACCCGTCATTTTCTTATCCGCCGAAAAGGAAAGGGACGGATTGTCAACAAGTTAATTTTAAAACGAATGAATAACCCGCACGCATAAAATAGGTTATCCGATGACGTGCTGTCTACTTAACTCTGTCGGGTTATTGGCCGATGTAAAATTTTTAGACGGTTGTTTTAGATTTCCGCTTAAAATTGACGCTAAAATTTTGTGCCTGTCCATTACCCGTCCCTTTCTTTTTCGGCGGATAAGAAAATGACAGGTATAACTTAAAATAAAATTATATGGCGTCTGCACGAATTAGCACTAGTATACGGTTGTTCAGGGCACTACAATCATTTTTTTTTAAATCTTTTTTATAACATACCTATACACGTCTGCCTACCCTTTCGGGGTAACAGGCGAGATGCTGTTATTAATAATCATATAATCATGCACCTATGTTTTATTCTTTAACAAATAAAAGATTTTATTTACCTACGTAGTAAGTTCTTGCTTACTTAAATGAGTGATTTTTATAAAACTAAGTTACTACTTCAGTTATACCATGTCTTTCTGATTACATATAGTGAACAAATATTTGTGAAATCAATAAATATATGTACCTATATAATGTGTATTTATTGTCTTCAATCCAGCAGGATTCGTCGTATAAAAAAAACTCGTTTTTCAAACACCACATATTTGACGTTCACGCGCACTGTATAGAATTGAAAAATACATGATTTTTGCGACAGAAAAATCCACTTGATATTAACTCAGAATCGTGATGTGACATATCCCTTTCAGTAGTCGATACAATGTCACTAACACCGTGTATCTAAATATATAAAAGAAACTGACTGACTGACATATCAACGCACAGCCTAAACGGCTAAACGTAGGCACTTGAAATTTGGAAGGGACGTAGCTTAGGTACCGTAGAGGTGCACTAAGAAATGAATTCTCGAAATTCTTATAGTAAACTTAAAGCTTAGTTGCAACAGGATATTGCAGAATTCCCACGGGAACGGGAGTTAGTGGGAAAAAACATTTGTATGAAAAAATCTAAACTGCATAAGTTAGATGCTTGAAATTTGACATGCACTCCCACACACACAAAGATCTCTCTTTTATAACACGCCACGCGGACGAAGTCGCGGGCAAAAGCTAGTTTCTCATATAAAGGTGACCGGTGGTTGTGGCAGACTGGAGAAAATAGTTGATCGCTTCGCTTCCTCGTCGGGTATGAGACACAAGCCTTAAAGGAAATCAATCATTCTTAAACTGCGTACAGTCGTTAAACGAAATTGATTTTGCCGTTTTAAAATCTTAGTTAGCCGATACCTATTAAAATGGGCAACAACTCATTTCACGGGATTTTCGCTTTTTTATTCTGTTTTGAATGTAAGTGTTTATATCATACATACATACAATAATATATATTGCATACATAGGTAAAAAGTAGCATGGAGAGTATTTTATTGAGGACAGAAGAGGCAAGATGATTGGACACCTAATAAGACACGACGAATTCATTAAAAACATCATAGAAGGAAAGCTAGAAGGAAAGAGAGGAAGGGGAAGACCAAGAAGAGCTTACATGGAACAGATTAAAGAAAAGGTTAACGTCGTGTCTTATAGGGAAGTCAAGGAATTGGCCTTTGATAGACTGGAATGGAAAATGCTACACCGACAAGAGCGTGGCTCTTAAATTGATGATGATGACATAGGTACAATCAGAAACAAAGAAAGAAAAATATTTATTTCGCAAAAAATACATATTTACACTCCATGCTTCGGTGGGCACTTTAAGCCGTTGGTCCCGGCTATTAGCCGTAAAAACACCTCCACCAACTCGCAGTGGAGCAGCGTGGTGGACTATGTTCCATACCCCCTCCGGTTGATTGAGGGGAGGCCTGTGCCCAGCAGTGGGACGTATTAGGCTGTTTATGTTATGTATTTCTCAGTGATAGTGTTGTACCACGTCGCGGAGGCCGATATGGTGATCTATCTGGTGCCGCAGCGAAAGTATTTCGGGTTGGACAACGACGCGACAACCGTAAGTCTGCTTGATGGTAACAGCTAGGTATCAGGGTGTTAGTGAAATCGTAACGAATACTGAGGGGGATGATTTAGAGTTAATATCAAGTGGAATTTTAACTCTAGCTCCGTGGCCCAGTGGTTGAGCGTTGGGCTCACGATCCGGAGGACCCGGGTTCGAATCCCGGTGGGGACAAATCACAAAAATCACTTTGTGATCCCTAGTTTGGTTAGGACATTACAGGCTGATCACCTGATTGTCCAAAAAGTAAAAAGATCCGTGCTTCGGAAGGCACGTTAAGCCGTTGGTCCCGGTTATTACTTACTGATGTAAGTACGTAGTCGTTACATGAGTCATGTCAGGGGCCTATGGCGGCTCAGTAATAATCCTGACACCAGGGTTGATGGGGTTGGTAATTCACCTCACAACCCACACGATAGAAGAAGACTCTAGCTAGAACATCACCGATTGAGAAATTGGTCGGTGTACTGCGGAACGGAAGGCGATTGGGGCAACCACCGTACACGCCCTATCTATGGAATAATGGCGATTACTCCACCCACAAAAGCGCAGCTCTTAAATAAAGAGAGAGAGATTTAACTCGACACACCAACTAATTTTCAAATTATACCTGTCATTTTCTTATCCACCGAAACGGAAAGGGACGGGTAATCACGCGGGTAAACACGCGTTACACGTCAATTTTAGACAGAAAAAGAAACCCAACACTTACCCGCCATTTTCCCCTAGCATTATCCCGTTTTTCACAGAGTCCGCTTACCTAACCTGAAGATGTGACAGGTTCGGTTTTTTTACAGAAGCGACTGCCTGTCTGACCTTCCAACCCGCGAAGGGAAAACCAGCCCAATACAGGTTAGGTTACAATACCTCCGAAATGCATTTCTCGGGAGGGTTTCCTCATGATGTTTTCCTTCACCGCTGGGCACGTGATAATCATTTATCCAAACATGATCCAAACATGAATTCGAAAACGAATTCGACAATCATTGGTTTAGGCCTGTGCCTCGAACCGGCAATCTCAAATTGAGACACCCGCTTTGTTACGTAAAAGTAGGTACTTAAGTATGTCTCGGTTTTATTCCTGTGTCTCCCGCCTTTTGACACACCTTTTTTTGACGTGACTTATTGTAGATTTGCCGCAGATGGCATTAACTACTTGGCCGGACAAATGGGGAGCGCTGAAGGCTCTCACAACGTTTAAGACAACAGGCCTGAGGGTGCCCAGTTGTCCGCGAACCTCGGCTCAGGGCGTCGTCTGAGTGGAAAAATATTTGAAAGAATTAATCGACGCTAGTGGGTCGATAGCGATAAGCGCTGATTGAGGGAAATCGTCGACCACGCCGGCGGGGTCGGTATCGGGGTCCTGAAGTGTTTGGTGTCGCGAGCTGATTGGTTGCCTCTATGGCTAGAGTAATCGGGTCGTCGGGATCGTATATTACGTCCTTCGGACGCCGATACTTTTCAGTACCTTTTGACACACCCACACATTGTCCGCTGGTCCGCAGGGCTCCAAGTCAGCGTCCCGCAACGGCGGCCATTATGATAGCTATGTAATGCGCAACTTAAATCGCGTGTTACAACAGCGCCGCAAGAGGAAGGCAATGAGACAACAGATTGTAGACCAGGCGGCGAGTCAACAAAAAACTAAACTTTAGACAACTCTAATGACAGGCATGTTATGGTAGCGGCGAGCTTTGGGCGTGTAATGGGTTTTTAAGTTTGCGTACGAACGCTATCATGGTTGATAAGTAAATACGTAAGGTCAATGTGGGGAAGACCGGCTTACTGTTCTAAAATTTGAGTTTGACTAAGTTTAGTGAAGAAGATATCATTTGTAGATCAAGTTATACCTATGATCGGGTATGATAGATAATTTACTTGGCTATGTTTATAAGTCTAAATATAAGAGAAAGCGCCGTAATCTTTTGATGTACAATAGTTTTTTTAAAACATGCCAAGTAGACGGTCTTCCAATGCAGTGTGAGGCAAGTCCGTCCACAAAAGAAAAACGCATTATTAGTAAGAAATCGTAGGCCTAGACGTATGAAAATACTTTCAGGCGGTGAACCAACAATGCCATTCTGATACCTACGTACTTTACCGATTTATGAATAAGGCTTTCATTACACAGATAAATGATTATTTTGTAAAACAAGGCAAGACCGGCATATCTTTGGTGACAGTGGTTGTAAACATTTCGTCATATTGTTTACCCGACTGCGGTGAAGCAAAGAGAGGGTTATGCGCTATGTATGTATGTATGTGTGTATACACGTTTGTTCCCTCCCAACCCCTGAAGCACTTATCAGAGTTAAACAAATGAGGTGTCACTAAAAAGCGTCTTGATTGTCTAGTGGTAGACTATGTGACGTACACACATTACCTACTTAATATTAGGTAAGTAGTATCAGTAAGATTTAGTATGTGAACACACACAAACACAAAATATTAACAGAATGGGACACAAAATGCTATCTCACTAGTCTTGCATAAAATACGCTCTGCTGTAATAGTTGACAATGTCTGGATTGAGGCAAGATCGGCATATGACGGACTTCCCTCTCTTAATGTAGACGGTCTTCCCAACTATTATATTTTCTAATTTAAAATTTCACATGGGTATAAATTCTAAATAAAAGCTATATTCCTGCATTATGTTTAACAAATATATTAATGGATCAATAAATAACCTAAGTGATCAGAAAAACTTCTGAAAATCCTCCGATTTGCCACTTTTTTTGATCAAAAATCCGCCACTGACTACTGTATTCTGAAGCGCGAAATGGTAAAAAAAATTGCAGGACCAATATTGTCCAAATTAATCATACTAGCGCCGTCTACGGTTTTTAGTTCGGACTGGCTCTTTAGGGACTGTTTTATAGACAGAGACGTAAGGCGCTAGTTATTCAAATTTAGAAGTTATTTGCAATATACGGTCTTTTAGCCCAGACGGTCTTCCCTACATTGACTTAATGAATTTTGTACCTATACGCGCTATGAAACAAGTCCCCCGGATTGTAAAGAAAACAATTCGAATACTTACTCGTATTCTAAGATTTTAACTCGAAACTTCCGCCACTCGGCCTCAGTTGAGCATTTTGGTATTATAAGCAGGGATGTTATGGATATGAAATTTCGGATATGGTTATAGGAATGATTATTATTATACCAGATACGGTTACGGATAATAAATTATTTCGGATTATCCGTTAGTTTCGGATAATTTCTGTTACGGATATTATTTTTTTAAGGAATTTTAAAAGTAAAATGGAAATAGGCACCCAATAAAGTGGTTTATTCATAACAAAAAGTTATTTAAAATGTTATGACAACAAAAGAAGAAAAAACAAACAATGCGTGCGGCACTGGCAGCAGCCAGCCGATCACAACGTGTCTCAATTAGGCTCCGCCCCTATCCGATATTATCCGAAACTTTTATTTCGGTTACGGTTACGGATGATTTTTTATATCGGATATCCGATAGTTTCGGTTACGGTTACGGAGCGCCCTAACATCCCGGAATTTAAGTACATCCTCGAATTGAGGACTTTATTCACTGGAGTCGAGCATATCATACTGCCAATATAATAATTTATTTATTTCAGCTCTTAAAACTACTTAAGTATAGCAAAATATCTTAATTTAAATCGTATCCCGTGGCTATGTTCTAAATCTTCTTTTGACGGTTGCAGAATAAGCCAGGATCAGGAAGACGGTTTACCACAGACGCTTTCTTCGAGATCATGCATAAAAAAATGTTATCGAACCGAAATCGCAGGCATAAATTGAGGCACGACATACTGGACACAATGTCCTAATGTAAGCGAATAAATGGAGGCTCACAGCGGCAGGCCGGGAGTGGGACTGTCTCCCGGACAGCTATTGGGGAACGCTGCAGACCTTCAAATCGTAGTCGAAAGCATGGTACAAGAAAACCAGGTATGCTCAAAAGTGACAGGTTAGCCCAGCTGACGTCACCCCACCCTACGTTGCCATTTGGTAAAAAATAAATTACCCACGACCAATGTTTTTAATTTACTTTGCAAGGAAATTTTGAACTTCTAGTAAAAGATTTACTTACATAAGTAATTCCATCCGTATTCGTTTCATCCGTGTCTGTGGTGTCCTAAATAATAAATGTTTCTTTCTTTCTTTCTTTCTTTAATTAAAACACATACCGCGTTTAAATCAGGTATATGAGACTCCCGATATTTCGACACTGTTGCAAGTGCCATGATCACGGGATGACTGATGAGATTGGAGTGGAGTAGGTAGATCCATAATTTTCTACGGGCAGACATATCTGTCTACCCTCTTTCTTTGCCGCTTGTTTATGTATTTGATATTGAAATTATGTGTTTTAATTATGATAATAACCGCGTAACCTTAAAACAATGATTTCACAGTCAGTAATTCACTTAATTTTCAATAATAAAATTTACGTCCTTGGAATGTTGGAGATACTAATTTAATGGTAACACTTACGTCATCAAATAGGTTAGCAATGGCGGCTTATCATAGGATTGAGCATAAGTACCTGGTTTTCTTATACGATGGTTGGAAGTATGGCAGGCAGCGGCGTACAAAATTACTTTAACATCTCGCATGTACCTACACATAGAGCAATATGGACCTAGAGTAATGTGAGGTGGAGTACCAACCTCATCAACCCTGGTGTCAGGGTTACTATTGAGCCGCCAAAGGCCCCTGACATGACACATGTAACGACTACTTACTTACATCAGAGTAGTAACCGGGACCAACGGCTTAACGTGCCTTCCGAAGCACGGATCATCTTACTTTCGGACAATCAGGTGATCAGCCAGTAGTGTCTTAACCAAACCAGGGATCACAGAGTAATTTTCGTGATATTTCCCAACCGGGATTCAAAACCTGGACCTCCGGGTTGTGAGTATTCCTCAAGTCGAGGATGTAAATGTTAACTTTAAAATACCAAAATCAGCTGAGGCCGAGTGGAGTGATCTTCTCAGAATACGGGTTGGGCTTCTCAGAATACGGATTCTTATCAGTCGAAGCTCGCGTTAAACGTCGTCTCGCGCGACAAGTCTTTTAGTGTCTGCCATGCTGCGACTAACGACTTAAGTAATTTATTTTCATTTGTAGATAGGTACCTACCTACTTAGTTCGAAAACTATCATCTTCCTAGTGCGTCTTATAAGTAGTGTAAATTATTAAGATTATTTAAATTGGTTTCTAGTAACTAAAGTAATTACTTAGTAGTTATAGAGGTTAGGGTGTCGTAAAAGGGGTCCCAACACTTAGAAAAATTTCACTTCAATTTTGTATGAACCATCGACTTAGCCGAATTTTCGAATGAAATTACTAAGGAAGCTGGACTTGTAAAATTTTCAAAAGTTGATTCTACGTAGTGTCGCAAAGAGGGTCCGAGACTTAGAATAATTTTGGTCGTTTTTGTATGAGCCATCGACTTAGCCGAATTTTCGAGAGAAATTACTATGGAAGCTGGACTTGTAAAATTTTCAAAAGTTGATTCTACGTAGTGTCGCAAAGAGGGTCCGAGACTTAGAATAATTTTGGTCGTTTTTGTATGAGCCATCGACTTAGCCGAATTTTCGAGAGAAATTACTATGGAAGCTGGACTTGTAAAATTTTCAAAGTTGATTCTACGTAGTGTCGCAAAAAGGGTCCGAGACTTAGAATAATTTTGGTCGTTTTTGTATGAGCCACGGACATAGCCGATTTTCGAGGGAAATTACTATGAAAGCTGGAGTTGAAAAATTTTTCATTTTTTTTTGAAAAAGTAAGTTTTTTTTATTTTATTATATGCGGAAGAGGTGGGTTATGGGTATCTAAAAGGGGGCAAATTTTTGTTATTTTTGCGCTACGACGCACCGTTTCCGAGATATTTAAAAAAATGCGTTTTATGTAATTTTAAAATATATCTTTAATTTTTTCTATGGAGCTCCGCGAAACACGTCCGCACTCGGTGCCCGCCACGGGCGGGGTGCCCGCGCGTAATTTTTTTTTACAGGTATCCTTTTGCCACGATAATTCAAAAGTTGATGTAAGTGCGCGAAGTTGCAATGATATTATTTACCATATCCTCAAAAGTACCCGAACATTCGTGCGTTTCTTGTGGTTGTTGGTATATTGCTGTTGTTTGCGTTGTTCCCGATTGTTATTGTTGTTATTGTTGTTATTGCTGTTATTGCTGTTATTGCTGTTATTGCTGTTATTGTTGTTGTTATTGTTGTTGTTATTGTTGTCGTTGTTATTGTTGTTATTGCTGTTATTGTTGTTGTTATTGTTGATTCTTTTTTTTTTAAATGGACGATCGTCCTTATTTGGATTTAATTGTGGCCCGTAATTTCTCATTATGGAATTTCGGCGCCACAATTAATACTGAGCAAGACGCCATTAAAGCCGCCTTTGCGTGGCTTTTAATACGGCGTTCTGCCCCAAGATGTCCGAATTGCGGTAGGGCGAGGCAACTTAATCGCGACTTATAAAATTGGCTTCCGATGGAGGTGCGGAGTCAGAACGTGCAGGGTCATCTTATCTCCTCTCAAAAACACCTTCTTTGAAAGAAGTCAAATTCCAATTTTAGCCACCTTAAGGCTAATTTTACATTTTTTGAGGAGAGATAAGGTGACCCAAGCCGCTCTGGATGTGGGGGTGACAAAAAAGGCGGCCATCCAAATCTATCATTTCCTTCGTGAGGTCTGCGAGGTGGCTGAAGCCCACGACCGACTTAAAATTGGGGGCCCTGGTGATGTGGTCGAGATGGATGAAACCCATCTTTATACCCGAAAATATCACCGCGGCCGCATCCTTCGGAGTCAGACGTGGGCTTTCGGCTGCATAAGTCGCCTCACAAAAAAAATTCATATTGAATTAATAGCCGACAAATCTCGCCCCACATTGGATCGCATTATTGCGAATAATGTGGAACAAGACTCTTACGTTATGACCGATATGCATCGGTCATACGTAGGAGTACATTTAAGGCTAGGTATGCGCGGTCATTCCAATGTTAACCACAGTCGGGAGTTCGTGAATGGCTCAGTGCAGATTCCAGTTAATGCCGCTCTTGGAGTGCCGATTACAAACACTCCGAATGTGGACGTAAAAGTCCACACAAACACCATTGAGCGGCAGTGGCTGGAATTGAAGCGGCACTGCAGAACGTGTCGCAGCGACACGAAAATTAAATGGTACATGGGAGAGTACATGTACAGACAGAACACTTTACGTGTACTCCCCAATGACGCTGCACGTTTCCGACGCCTCCTTAGGGATATACATCGAGTATATCCCGGATTAGGAAGGCGCGGGATTAAACTACAGGGCTGTAGATGCTCGCCAAATTGTCCCTGTCGCTAAAAAAAATCAAGCGAACGAAGAGAGAGTGCGGCGGCAGCCACACCAACTCGCTTGTGTGATCAAGGCCCGAAAACTGCTTCGAAACGACCGCGGTAACGGGTGCGAGCGAAGCGAGCACGGAAATTCGCGGCACCCCGACACTGTAGATATAGGTTACGAAGGCTGTATGGCAGGGGGCGAGCAAAGCGAGCCCCCTGCCATTAAGCCGAGTGGGTTAAGTTACTTGTGACCATCGAGGCCCGAAGGGCCGAGAGGCGGCGGTCAAGATTTGTTTCGCAACGACAGCAGTCACGGGTGCGAGCGAAGCGAGCACGGAAATTCGCGGCACCCCGACACTGTAGATATAGGTTACGAAGGCTGTATGGCAGGGGGCGAGCAAAGCGAGCCCCCTGCCATATAGCCGAGTGGGTTAGGTTACTTGTGACCATCGAGGCCCGAAGGGCCGAGAGGCGGCGGTGAAGACCTTTAAAGGTCACTGATTTTGAAGGTTTACTACATAAAGTTGATATTATGGGAATATTTTTGATTTTGGATAAGTGACCTTGACCTTTGAGGTCACTGAAATCGAAAGTTTACTGCATAAAGTTGATATAATGGTAATATTTCTGATTTTGGATAAGTGACCTTGACCTTTATGACCTTGACCTTTGATGTGTCTGACCTACACTATATCTGTGAAGAATAAGGGAATAAGGTCAATGATCTTGACTTTAAGGTCAGTGATCTCTCAAGGTCATCTAAGGTCACCCGTGGTTTCCCCTATTATGGGAATATTTTTGATTTTGGATAAGTGACCTTGACCTTTGAGGTCACTGAAATCGAAATTTTACTGCATAAAGTTGATATAATCGTAATATTTCTGATTTTGGATAAGTGACCTTGACCTTTAAGGTCAATGACCTTGACCTTTGATGTGTCTGACCAACACTATATTTGTGAAAAATAAGGGAATAAGGTCAATGACCTTGACTTTAAGGTCAGTGACCTCCCAAGGTCATCTAAGGTCACCCGTGGTTTCCCCCCACCCTAATACTCCCACATCCCCCCGGATCCCGAATGTTACTTTTGGCGATTTTTGTTAAAAAATTTCTAAGTCCTAATTTTGTATGGGACCCTTTTTGCGACACCCCGACCGTTATAGATCGTATAGTGTATAGTAGTTACTCATTAGAAAATGTAAATTTTCAATTCTCATCTTAAGTATTTTGGTAAAAAAGTTCGATCTTTACATCAACACATCTCTATTCTAATAAATAACCATCATTAGAACAATAGTCTAACACACGCATACAGAGTGTTAGTGACATCGTAACGAAAACTTTGAGGGATGATTCAGACCATAATTCTGAGTTGATATCAAGTGGAATTTTCCGTCGCATAAGGAACTGAAAATAATTTGAAAAACCACTAAAATTATCATGAATTTTCCGACAGGAAAATCCACTTGATATTAACTCAGAATAATGAGCTGAATCATCCCCCTCAGTATTTGTTACGATGTCACTAACACCTTATCTACTTGTATGGCTATTTGTATGTACTTGTACAAGGTGTAAGTGACATTGTAACAAATACACTATAATTTTCATGAATTTTCTCTCTCTAGAACTCAGAAGAATGACAATCATCCCTCTCAGTACTCGTTACGATGTCACTAACACCTTGTAAGTATATACCTACATTACATAAGAAGGTACTTACAGAACTGTAAACTCAAACCGCGCGGCGCGGCTAAATGTTCTTTGGAGGACTCAGATAAATTATTGACGTACTTACATTGATGTACATAAGTACCGTAGATTGAAGATGAGCGCTCAAAAAGTGGGACGGAAAGTTGTTCTTCACTGTAGGCACCAAATCTAACAGCTACGCCAGGCACCAGCTTCCCCTGGTGGCCGTTAAGCGTAGGGTAGGCGGGAATACATTTAAATAGTGTTTCAAAAAGTAAAATTGTACATTTATAAATATGGGTGTAAGATCATAACTGCGTATTTTTTGTCGATTTACTTTTTTTGTTTTCCCCGAAGGACAAGGCAAAGGGAACTATGCTCATACAGCCATGTCTTCTGGTACTTATGTTGGACACATCAATGTTGTCTAAATCTCCCCAGTATATGAACGATAAAAGGGGTTCAGAAGGCCATACAGAAGAAATTAATCTAAAAAAGCAATTGCATTGCGCATTTACTTTTGTATGAGCCGTGTACAGTTGATAAAACGCCTCTCTCACTTTAAGGTCGCAGGTCCAAATCCAGCACAGGCCTAACCCAATATTTCCAAGTCATGTTTGGATTATAATGATTATCACGTGCTCAGTGGTGAAGGAAAACATCGTGAGGAAACCCACATTCCCAAGACATGCATTTCCGGTATCTGACCTAACCTGTATAGAGCTGGTTTTCCCTTCGCGGGTTGGAAGGTCGGACATGCCTGTCCGACACAGTTTTTTACACAAGCAACGGGTTGCTTGTGTAAAAAACTGGACCTGTCAAATCGTGAGGTTAGGTAAGCGGACCCTGTGAAAAACGGGATAATGACTTACTTTTGTATGCGCAAATGTCAAATTGCAATATTGCTTTTTTAGAAGTGCTTCTATGTGGACTTTTCAACCCCCCAGTGCTGTCTGTCTGACCTTGTCTCGTTTAACCTTCCAGACTTTGTTACCAGAGCGCCGCATGATCATAAAGAAAGCTGAGGCGGACGTGCTGCGCGGGGGCATGAAGAAACGCAGGGAGGAGGGGAAAAAGAACCATATTCAGTTCAGGAACTTCCCTGTCAACTTCGATGACGATCAAGACAGATAACTTAGAACGCAAATTCAAAAATGGCCACATCGAAGCAATTCATCTAAGCAATATTGCTGTTTGACATTTGTTTGCATTGCGCACTTACTTTTATATGCGCAAATGTCAAATTGCAATATTGCTTTTTTAGATGAATTGGTTCGATGTGGCCATTTTAACCATCCTGTACACTTTTCTTGGCTACTGACAAAGAATAATACGTACAGAACGGTAACTCTCGACCCCGCACCATATCGCTTCGGGCGCAGACCTCAAACCTCAGGTTCTTACTAGTGTTAAGCCGCACTTAGCAACATTTGGCGCGCGACACATTGGCCAATATGTTGAAAGTTACCGCGCAACTTTTGTTTAACGTTGTCTGTCTACGCATATACTATACGTCCGTCAACAACATGTCGCCAGAGGAACTAGTGTTGTTGCGCGTCACGTCTCTACTCGACAACAACAACAATTTATTAAAAATTGTAGCAAAAATTGTAGTAAACATAGTGGTCGCTTTTTTACCAGTTAAGAAATTGTAGCCTTAGTTATTACTCTGTAAAAAATAGTGGTCGCTTTTTTACCAGTTAAGAAATTGTAGCCTTAGGTTTTACCAGGTAAAAAATTTAGTCTCAGTTTTTACCTGGTATAAAACTAGCATGTCCGTTTCGAGGTTTTGCTGAAGAAAATGATATCAGAATGCGATTTTACAGGTTTAAACGTAATATTAAAATTGCAATTGTTCGAGTAGTGTGAACATGTCATTACAGTTAACTGATAAGTAAGGGTTTGAACTACATCTTGCCTTCGCATCGCACTTTCGTATCCTTCTATCCTTTTTGTCATTGAGAACCGTCATTTGCTAGAGCGATAAAGAGCGGGTCCGACCGTTGCGTGCGGGATTATCTAGCTCTAGCGAATGAAGTTATTTTTTTGACGTGACTTACTATAGATTTGCCGCAGATGGCATTAACTACTTGGCCGGAAAAATGGGGAGCGCTGAAGGCTCTCATCCGGTACAACGTAAGACAACAGGCCTGATGGTGCCCAGTTGGGCGCGAACCTCGGCTCAGGGCGTCGTCTGAAAGCAAAAAAATTTGAAAGGATTAATCGACCCTAGTGGGTCGATAGCGATAAGCGCTGATTGAGGGAAAGCTAATGACGGAAAAGGATGGACGCATAGGAAAATGCGTTTCCTTGATTCAACCCAAATTGTAAACTAAGTTTGAGTATAGAATAAGGAATAATACTACGTTAAGTAATAAGCAGGACATGAAATAAAAGTTGTCGTTAAAATCCGTAAACAGGTTTTTATTTAATAATATTTAATATAGACTTAAAAGAGATACACGTGGTGTTTTATAAGGCACGTTACAAGGCGACAGGAATTATACAAATAAAATACCTAATTTTATTTTTTAATTTTGGAACACCAATGGCGCTGATTTCCATACACACCACCTTATAGGCTAGTTTCCAACTAGTCAAATCAGTTACTTTTTACTAAACGTCAAAACACGAGATAACTATGGAATTTGTATGAAAAAAAAAAACATGTGATGTAATAGAAAAACGTGACAAAATAGTACATTTTTCATTATTAAAATTCATATATAAGTTAAATAGAAAAAAGTAAACTCTTTTGTCACTTTTAGATAGGTTTTTATTTAGTAAACACAATTTCATACATACATAAACTCACGCCTATTTCCCACCGGGGTAAGCAGAGACTATAGAATTCCATTTGCTTCGATCCTGACACACTTCTCTTGCTTCCTCCACATTCATCAATCGCTTCATACACGCACGCCGGTTCGGAGTAGATCGTATTGAACCTTTTCTAAGGACATCTCCAATTTGATCATCGTAAGTCCTTCTCGGTCTTCCTCTGCCAGCCATCAACTTTCGCTTTATATACACAATTTCATAATTTACCTTTGACCTAGGAAACCGCCCAATTGTAAAATGAATGAATAATAAAGGAAAAATAGGGTTTTTGACTTTTTGTATTGTATCGTAATAACAGTTAAGATAAACGGCGCTCAATATGTATGCCTACATCCCATCCTTAACATTCGGGAAAATAAAATTCAGTTACATATTACATACTAATTTTACATTGAAGGCATATATCGGTTGAATATACAGGGTGTTAGTCACATCGTACCGAATATTGAGGGGGGGGATATTATGATTTGTTCTTCTTTGCGAGTCGATGGCGATCGATACAAAATTTTTGCTAACCAATAATTGGCCACGCTTACGGTATTGTCAGTGGCTTCGTAAAGGTCTTTATGATTTGTTAAGGGGCTTTATAATAATATTTGACGTGACTTATTGTAGATTTGCCGCAGATGGCATTAACTACTTGGCCGGACAAATGGGGAGCGCTGAAGGCTCTCACCCGGTACAACGTTTAAGACAACAGGCCTGGGGGTGCCCAGTTAGGCGCGAACCTCGGCTCAGGGCGTCGTCTGAGAGGAAAAATATTTGAAAGAATTAATCGACCCTAGTGGGTCGATAGCGATAAGCGCTGAATGAGGGAAATCGTCGACCACGCCGGCGGGGTCGGTATCGGGGTCCTGATTGTTAAGGGGCAATGTATACGTTTTTACAGTAAGATTCCCATTGACATTCAGAATTTGCCTTTCAACTGTTTTAAGACAGTATTTATTTATTTATTTATAGGAAAACCAACAGCTACATCAAATAGTATAAACATAAATATAAATCACAAAAGAGCCAATTATAGGTTTCCACACTAACACGGTATTTAAACAGTAACTTTACAAAAAAGGTTATTATAAAGTTAGTGATTATTTAGAAGATATGAATGCATGGGATTAACTGTCTGAGAACGGATATTAGGCAGCTAAATTACTCAAATGTATAAAAATATTGTTTATTTTTTTAAAAGAACGTCTAGGGCCCTGTGCCGAGGTTTTTCTTGCAGTTTCTTTAGCTTCAGGTTGTGAGAAGCTGCAGTAGTTTTAGGCGGATGAGACGTTCGTTATGTAAAAATTGACGGTTCAAAGTGTAACCATGTTACCTATTGAATAAAGATATTTTTAAATTGAATTTGAATTTAATATCAAGTGGATTTTTCCGTGAGTGAGAAAAAGTGACAAGGCGATAGCGTGCGGTCCCTTTTTCTCGTTCTAGCAAATGACGATTCTTAGTAACAGCGGGCTTAGCACCGTAAGCGCGCGACTCTTTCTCGCCTCGACATACGTCACCCGTCACTCTCTCACAGTACAGCACAGAAAGAGACAGATGATCTCTGTCGCGGCGATAAAGAGTCGCGTGCTTACGGGGAAGAAGGATAAGATGCATAGGAAGGTGCTATGAGGTGCTGCCTGTGATTACAACCTTAACCTTCAAAATTCGCACCATTTGATCCAAGGGTTTATGTTCGTATATGCCTTAAACGTAACGTGCGATATGTGTCGCGATAGAACCTTGTCTAATTAAGTCTACAATATCAGTTCTTGGTCGGATTAGCTAATTTATAATGTTCGAAAATTGAAGTCATCGACCATCGTCTATCGCGCTTGTGGGGTCAATGACCAACCCCATCAACTGTGGCCATCCAACTTACCGGCCATGTTTTTTATAGTTTTGTGTTTGATTATGTCATCTGTTGGTGAGCGATGACATGGTAACATTTATAACAATGTCCCGGATTCCTGTAGACACCTCCTAATTTTATTTTAAGTTATACCCGTCATTTTCTTATCCGCCGAAACGGAAAGGGACGGATGACTGACAACCGATAATTTTAGAATCAAAGAATAACCCGGGCGAATGAAATAGACATGTCAGTCATATGCAATCCGTTTGACGTGTGCTGTCAACTTAATTCTGCCGGGATATTGGACAATATTAAATTAGGGATAGCTTTTAAAATTCCTGCCTAAACTTGACGTGTGTTCATTAAATATTATGCCTGTCGATTACCCGTCCCTTTCCTTTTCGGCGGATAAGAAAATGACAGATATAACTTGAAATAAAATTAGATGGTGTGTACTGGTATCAGCACCACTATACGCTAAAGACATCTTACCACCGCACGTGAGTTCGATTCCCGACCGGGTTAATTTAGACGGACCTTGGTACAATGATTTTTGAGTTTCAATAGGAAACATCCCTTCATAGAACCATCTTGACGGCATTGGTGCAGTCGGTCATCGACCTCGCACGACAAAAGCGCCTACAAGACAATGGCCGATGACAATTGTGACAAGGTTCCAACTGAGACGCGTATTCATTATTCACCTAGGTTTTGTATCGTGTTATAACCTTTTCATTTTAATGTAAAATCATTATGAAATAATTCATTGTCACGAAGAGTTGAGATGTTCCAAATTTGGCCCACCGTCCCGCGTGGACGAATGCCGACGACAAGTTCCTAATTAAAACACATAATAACGGGTTCTTAACGCGTTTAAAATAGGTATATGACACTGCCGATATTACGACACTGTTGCAAGTGCCATGATCACGGGATGACTGATGAGATTGGAGTGGAGTAGGTAGATCCATAATTTGTGGTGACAAAACGTGAGGACACAGTGAGTGCGGTTTGTCGTAGTAAGTTTGGTGCGAGTTCAGATGGTTTCGAACATTCCGATATCAAATACATAAACAAGCGGCAAAGAAAGAGGGTAGACAGATATGTCTGCCCGTAGAAAATTATGGATCTACCTACTCCACTCCAATCTCATCAGTCATCCCGTGATCATGGTACTTGCAACAGTGTCGAAATATCGTCTCATGTCCCTATTTTAAACGCGGTAAGAACCCGTTATTATGTGTTTTAATTATGATAATAACCGCGTAAATTTAAAACGACCAGTACCTTGTTCTTATATTTCCAAAACTTAATTTTATTTCAGTCTTATAGCTCTGAAAATAACGCTGTCCTCTTCTTACGACGGGTGTACGAAGGAGATAGAGCTAGGTGGAAAACAGACTAAATTAAAAATGTAGTTTTTGTTTGAATCGACATTCACGTTCACATTAATTCTACTTAGCCGGCTTAAACAGTTTCCTGCGAGCTGGCGAGTAGATATGTATACCACTGCCTACCCCCTGAGGATGCAGACGTGATGTTTTATTAACCGACAAATTCTTAAACAATGAATTTCAATACTCATTTAACAAAATTTCATATATTGTTATTAACACGATACAAAAATGGGTCGATGACCCGACATGTCAGACTGACTGAGATGACAGCCACCTGACCTAACCCAGCATGTTGGATAAACACCGTAATTGGTTACCCAACATGCTGGATGCGAAATAACATTGGAAGTAGCCCTTTCGATATACAAATTATGATGGAATTTAATAGCAATGACAATGGGCAAAAATGTATGGAACTTGGGTCCAAGAACCTCCACTGATGAGACTCTGTTGTGATGAAAGTTTATGCTTTTTTCCCGTTTCCCTATGATACATAATTATTTATGTAAACTTTGTTATTCAGCAACGGCGATTTTAGTCAGGACAAACTTGACCGCAGAAAAAGAACCCCGGAACAGAATCTGATAGAATTGGTCAGAATCATGGGGAAAGCATAAGCTTTCATTACACGCAAGTCTCATCGGTGGAGGTTCTTGGACCGGTTTCGCCCACTGACCCAACCCACTAGTATTCTTGCGTACTTTTGGAAAACTGGAAACCCCGTCAGAACGTGTTGTGTTTAAAAATAGTCCATTCACAGTACCACTTCTAACATTATTTCTTTATCCGAGAAAGTAATACCGCAATGTATGCCAACGGTGGCCGACACCGATCCATGTTGGCCGACACCGATCCATATTGACCGACACCGATCCACGTTGGGCGACACCGATCCATGTTGGCCAACACCGATGATCCATGTTGGCCGACACCGATCCACGTTGGCCGACACCGATCCATATTGACCGACACCGATCCACGTTGGGCGACACCGATCCATGTTGGCCAACACCGATGGTCCATGTTGGCCGACACCGATCCACGTTGACCGACACCGATCCATATTGACCAACACCGATCCACGTTGGCCGACACCGATCCACGTTGGCCGACACCGATCCATTATGGCCGACACCGATCCATATTGGCCGACACCGATCCACGTTGGCCGACATCGATCCACGTTGGCCGACACTGACACGCTTAGTAGTCGTCAATGTCGTACAGGTTGTCGATCTCCTCGTCGTCCAGTTGCATAGATTGGAAGTCCACTTTGTAGCGCAGAAGACCTGTGGAGATAAAAACAATTTAGTTGTCTGTGGGTACGCAACTGTGCCGATTCGCGCAACGGTAAATTGCTAATTCTCAACAACATTTCCCAATAAATCGGCAAAATTATATAAAAAAAATAATCATTATGGAAAAAGAAAATTCACATAGTATAATATCTTGGGATTCTTGGGCAAATTGATCCTCGTTAGTGACATCGACGAAAACTTCAAGGAATGATTGTGACCATGATTCTGAGTTTAATATCAAGTGGAATTTCCCATTGCAAAATTCAGGATTTTTTTTTTAGTTTTTTTAAATTAGGTCAAGTTGTATACTTTTGAGACGGAAAATTCCACTTGATGTCAACCCGGAATCATGGTCTAAATCATCTCTGTACATATACCCTGTACATATAGGCTGTTTATATGTTATACTAAATATAATATAATAGTTTTTTATGTCATGCAGTGAGTGTATTTATTAAAATATGTTTATAAAAAAAAAACACCAAACACATCAAACGCCACTCTATTACTCTACAAAAGTATATTTATTTAATATTACCTCGTCGCCAATATGAATGCGTGTAAAAAATTTTTAAAACAATATTAGTATCATGATGAATGACGATATAGGTACCAGTAGACTCTGCACAGCTTAGCGCGTTATATATCGCAGGATATACGGCTAATGGGCATAGCTGTCGATATACTGAGGGTCTTTCCAGGCTACGTTCCAAAAAAACAATATAGATGGCATTGTTCAGTTTAAACGTGTTACTTATTTTCTCATTACTCCTTTAGAAAAAACAGTTCCTAATACCACGCGCAGATACTTCCGCCATCTCTCTTAATCTCCCCTCCCTTTCACTCCTTACCTCTCACTCTTCCGCTATATTCAGTTCCTTCCGTCTTCGCTCGTATCTTCCCTCCTTCTCGTACATCTGTTCCTCGCATATCCTGTTTCTCTGTCTTTCAATTCCGTCTCATTCCTTCTCCTTTATCTTACCATCATCTTACTCTCTTACACTTCAAACACATACACACACTCATACCCCACATTCGGCCGTCCTGACCACCAGGTCTGTCCTCAGACTGCAATCTTCAGGATGTACTCATCACCTCACATCCTATCATCTTCCATCATACAACATCATCAAGTCAAGTTACATCTAATCATCTTATGTATCTATTATATGTTTATTAAAAAAATATGAAATGAATTTGTTGACTCTACCACACCCCCACACACTCATACCCCACACTCCTAAAAAACTTGTTTGATATTTGGATCAAATTCGTATAGAATTATGTTGCTACCTATATTGCTTCACTTTATTTTGATTAGAATAATAATGAGTAGTTGATTAATGATTTTAATTTGTATACCTGAATTATAAGGTCGAATACGGCGGACATCCTAGCTATAAGATCATTTTGTACCTATATTCTTACAAATAAAGAACTTTGAGTGGAAGATTTGTTGTGCCTAGGTGTAATAACAAGGGTCATCATACAAACCCAAACAAAAAAAAAATAGAAAAAAGATGCACAGGTCTGTTATCCATGAAATTAGAAGGTTAAACGAAGGAAAATGTTTATAGCGCCATTTATATTGTTTATGGCGAACGTAGCCTGGAAAATCTCTCAGTATAGACTGATGTTGTGGTGCTTAACAAGAGAGCTGCGGGTTCAAGTCTCGGACAGACATTTTCGATCCCATTTTCTCTATATTATTATCATGAGGAGCTCGGTGGCGCAGCGGTAAACGCGCTCGGTCTGCGATTGTTGAAGTTAAGCAACTCGCTCAAAGGCCGGCCATAGGATCGGTGACAAAAAAAAGTTTTCATCACGAGTGCTTCGGAAGGCATGTTAAGCCGTTGGTCCCGGCTGCATTAGCAGTCGTTAATAACCACCAATCCGCACTGGGCCCGCGTGATGGTTTAAGGCCCGATCTCCCTATCCATCCATAGGGAAGGCCCGTGCCCCAGCAGTGGGGACGTTAATGGGCTGGTGATTATGAGTATCATGACTGTGTGTGTATGAATGGCATATGAAACTACACGCATAATGTTTTTAGACAAATTAACTTACGTTTAATCCTGGCTGACTAGATAAATTGATATTTTTTGTGTACCTGAGTTGTCTTTGACATGTGGTGTTGGAGGAGGATGGAAAGAGTAAGTTGGACAGGGTTACAAATGAAGGAAGAAAGGAAGAAGAAACGATGAAAGAAGGAGAAAAAAAGAAGAAAGAGGAAGAAGAGGAAGAAGAAGAAGAGGAAGAAGAAGAAGAAGAAGAAGAAGAGGAAGAAGAAGAGGAAGAAGAAGAGGAAGAAGAAGAAGAGGAAGAAGAAGAAGAAGAGGAGGAGGAGGAGGAAGTGCTAGTAAGAGTAAGGGAAAAGAGACAAATACTGAGAATTATTGAGGACAGAAGAGGCAAGATTGGACACCTAATAAGACACAACGAATTTATTAAAACATCATAGAAGGAAAGCTAAAAGGAAAGAGAGGAAGGGGAAGACCAAGAAGAGCTTACATGGAACAGATTAAAGAAAAGGTTAACGTCGTGTCTTATAGGGAAGTCAAGGAATTGCCCTTTGATAGACTGGTATGGAAAATGCTGCACCGTCAAGAGCGTGGCTCTTAAATTGATGATGATGAAGTTGTATTGTATCCTTGACAGTGTCACGGGTTGGAATCCCGGTGCGGGCTCTAAATAGTGTACATTCTAAACGAGTATTATAAATGAAGTAACTCTGTCTCTGTTACATTTTATCGCCGCTTGAACCGCTGAACCGATTTGGATTATTATTATTATTATTGCGTATGGCACACAAATATCCTGCTTGGATCAAATATCCAGCTTAAGCTCCCCTAACCAAGTCTCCGCTGCATCCGTCACACAATGCAGTTCGGCTATACCACCTGGGAACCGGTGCAGAGGGCACTCGTTCACTATGTGGGATATGGTTTGGTCCGAGTGACCACATTCACAGTATGGTGACTCCTTTAAGCCCCATTTACATAGGTGATGGTTTGACTTTCCATGGTTGGATTTGGATGAAATTTGGTATGGAGGTTAAGTTGTCTAGGGAAGATATGGGGTAGCTTTTAGCCTGGATATCACCCCCTAAGGGGACGAAAAGGGGATGAAAAAAAAGTCGACAGTGGAGGGTCAGTTGGAACATAAGTTAAACATCAGTTCTCATTGCAAACCTCTTTTTATACATTTATATCAGAAAAGCATACATTTGTCCAACCTAAATATCTATTTGGAAACCTCGCTTTAAACTTATAATACAACGCACTAGTCGATCGTGATCGTAACTTCAGTTGCCTGGAAGAAATTCCTATTTAATAATAAGGCCGCCGGGTTTAATAATATCGTCTCCGATATGAAAGGCCGCCAATTGTACTTTCTTTTCTCTTTTTTCTCTTTAAATTTCTGTTTCCTGAGAGTGCTAGTAAAGTATTTGTTACGTCATAGCATAGAATAAGAAATAATACTACATACGGTCACGAGTACTAATATGTAATACACTTTGATACCATGTCACATTAACTTTTTTAACAAGTTAAACCGTAAGTAGAAGTGAAGTGAAGAGCTCGGTGGCGCAGCGGTTAACGCGCTCGGTCTGCGATTGTTGAAGTAAAGCAACTTTCGCAAAGGCCGGTCATAGGATGGGTGACCACAAAAAAAAGTTTTCATCTCGAGCTCCTCCGTGCTTCGGAAGGCACGTTAAGCCGTTGGTCCCGGCTGCATTAGCAGTCGTTAATAACCATCAATCCGCACTGGGCCCGCGTGGTGGTTTAAGGCCCGATCTCCCTATCCATCCATAGGGAAGGCCCGTGCCCCAGCAGTGGGGACGTTAATGGGCTGATGATGATGATGAAACCGTAAGTCTCAATAAATGTCAAATATGGTAGTGCGACAGGGTTCTAAAGTGGCTACATGATATTACTCATTACTGTACAGAACCACTGCCATATGCTTGTTTACCATCAAGCTTAGTTGAGCCAACATACTTAGCCATTATAAAAAAAAAGCATCTTATGTTGTCCGAATAAATATTTTTTGATTTTGATTTGATAGCGATTTCACAAGAGATCAAGACTAGCTAGGCCGCCTATGCAAGTAAGGATTTAATTCTAATAAATATGATAAGGTTGCGATCACAAGCCACTAGCGCGTACAAACCTTGACATAGACAACTCCATCGTGACTTAAACCGCACTTCGTAAACACAACCTTGTAAACTGGAGGTCACAATCAAAAATAATTAAAAATGTATTTATTACATTAAAAATAAATGTAGACAGTGGCCCCGATTCCTGCATACACCTCCTAGGGTGGTATTAATCAACTAATCTCAGCTGAGACTGCCCTCAAAATCATGTTTAAGTCCCTATTTTTAGCGACTTCAAAAAAGGAGGAGGTTCTCAATTCGACCGTATTTTTTTTATATTCTTCTTCTTTACGAGTCGATGGCGATCAATATTAAATTTTTGCTGACCAGTTAGTAATTGGCCACGCTTACGGCATTGTCAGTGGCTTCGTGAAGTTGAACTTTTATATTGGAACTGTCACATTGACATGATCTTGAGGACAGTCTCAAAGCTGAGATTAGTTTATTAATACCACCCCTAATTTTATTTTAAGTTACACCTGTCATTTTCTTATCCGCCGAAAAGGAAAGGGACGGGTGATTGACCACTGTCAATTTTAAAATACATCTCTCTCTCTCTATTTAAGAGCTGCGCTCTTGTCGGTGGAGTAACCGCCATTCCTCTCTTCTTCCCGCCAAAACCTTCACCTCCCGATACGACACGACCTGCACCTTCTCTTTTATTTGTTTCATAAATGTTATCCTAGGTCTACCCCTTCCTCTCTTCCCTTCAATTTTTCCTTCTATAATGTTTGTTATAAATGAATCGTGTCGTATCAGGTGGCCAATCATATTTCCTCTCCGGTTCTCTATAGTCTTCAATATGGTTCTCTTTTCTTCAACTCTTTCCAGCACTTTTTCATTTGACACCATTTCAGTCCAGCTTATACCCTCCATCCTTCGCCAACACCACATCTCAAACGCTTCCAATCTCTCTCTGTCTCTCTGTGTCATAGTCCACGTTTCACTTCCATAGAGTGCAATGCTCCAAATATATGATTTAATAAACCGTTTCCTTATTTTTAATGATATGTTTTTGGTTTTCAAAATGTATTTTTTCCTGTTAAATGCTTGTTTGGCTATTGCAATTCTGGCTATTATGTCTTGTGAGCATCTAGAGTCACCATTTATTATACTTCCAAGATATTTGAAACTATCAACTCTTTCTAATATGTTGTCATTCAGTTTAACAGGTCTATAGTTTGCTGGATGTTTGGATGTTGTCATTATTTTAGTTTTGCTCGCGTTTATCTTTAACTGAAATTTTTTGATTACAATGTCCATGGTTGTTATCAGATTTTCTAATGCTATTTCATTTTCTGCGAATGCAGCAATGTCATCTGCAAATCTTACAAATTTGATGTTTTCCCCATTGATTTTAACCCCCCCTTCCGAACTTTCCTTGATTTCTTTAATGGCGCACTCTATGAATATGTTGAATATCAACGGTGAAAGGGGACAACCCTGTCTAACTCCTTGTCGTATTCTTGCTATTCCCTTTTCTTCTCCAATCTCAATCACTGCTTCTTGTTCTCTATATAATTCCATTATTATTTTCCGGTCTCTGTAATCCACTCCAATAAATTAAATACATAACCCGGGCGAATAAAATACGTTTGACGTGGGCTGTCAACTTAATTCTGTCGGGTTTATGACCAGTATAAAATTTTGGAAGGGTTTTTTAAATTTCTGCCTAGTATTGACGTGTTCTATAAATGTTATGTCTGTCGATTACCCTACCCGTCCCTTTCTTTTTCAGCGGATAAGAAAATGACAGGTATAACTTAAAATTATATGGTGTGTACGGTCACGAGGATTAGTATGTATACACTTTGGCACCATGTCACATTAACTTTTTTGACAAATTGAACTGTAAGTCTCACTAAATGTCAAATAAGTTAGTGCGACAGAGTCCTAAAGTGGGTACATTATATTGCTCATGACTGTACAGGAATCAGTAACAAAGTACATTTAAATGTGGAGCAGCGTAGTGGAGTATGCTCCATACCGCATCCGATTGATTGAGGGGGGGGGGCTGTGCCCAGTGGGATGTATACAGGCTTTTTATATTTATGTATGAATTCACCACTTAAGGTTGTGGTTGAAACTCGCACATAATTTCTTTCTTTTATTTTTGTCTTGTAAATTTGTGTGAAATAGAGTGTTTTTATTATTATGATTAATTTCGGATTAGACCATTATTAAGGCGATGATTTGACCACCTGCCACCATTATGGTTCTTCACCGACCGTCTTAGGACCCGAAAATTTCGGGATCTCGCGGGATTGATATTTCCAATCCCGCGGGATCTCGAATTTGCGATCTCAAGTCGGGATTGCACTTCCTAGCTTTGTCATCAGACTTCATGCTAACAAGTCTGTGCACGAGAATGTATCGAGATTCTCGGTATGTGAAGTCCTTACAATACAATTACACTTTATTGCACCAAAATAAAAAGAAATAATTACAAAAAGTCTCCCTACTAACTTGTAGTGGAACAGAATGGAGCTCCATATCTCTACGTTGCCACGTAATGAGTGTAACCCCCATCGCCGGTTTAGAGTACTCTAAACAAAACATTTAAAATGTTTAAAGAAAGCGAAAGAAAGTCTGAGCACGAGAAAGTATCAAGATTCTGCGTATGTGAAGTCCCTACTAACTTGTAGTAGAGCAGAATGGAGTATGCTCTATGTCTCTACGTTGCCACGTAATGAGTGTAACCCCCATCGCCGGTTTAGAGCACTCTAAACAAAGCATTTAAATTCTTTAAAGAAAGCGAAAGACAGTCTGCGCACGAAAAGGTATCGAGATTCTCGGTATGAGAAGTCCGTACTAACTTGTAATGGAACAGAATGGAGCTCCATATCTCTATGTTGCCACATAATGAGTGTAACCCCCATCGCCGGTTTAGAGTACTCTAAACGCAGCATTTAAACAAACTGTTTAAAGGAAAGCGAAAGAAAGTCCACGAGAAGGTATCGAAATTCTCGGTATGAGAAGTCCCTACTAACTTGTAGTGGAGCAGAATGGAGTATGCTATATATCTCTACGTAGCCACATAATGAGTGTAACCCCCAGTTGTGCCAAGCTTCAAGTGACGCAACACTAGAACTTTAATTATTAAAATCAAGTCAAAACCTACACTACGACTAGAAAATCACAAGATTGCACAAAACCTTAACCACTTTACAAATAAAAAACCAACCAGGGATGAACGTTGGTAAGTATTTGATAGCCAAGCAACGTTCAGTCGAATTGTATGATAATTGGATTCAATTTTACTTGGCTGTTAAATACTTAAACGTTCATCCCTGGTTTATTTTTTATTTGTAAAGTGGTTAAATGAACAATTTTACACCATAAACAATATTATTGGTGTTTTTATTTTATTATGTTATGTTATGGTGCATCCATACTGTGTTATAATTTGTTATGTATAACATTTTGTAACATATTGAAGTAAGTAGAAACGGTCTGTCATTCATCTAACGATGAACAAGAATAGATTACAAAGAGTAACTGTTACATGAATAACAAATTGTAAAAACAGCATAGATGCACCAAAACTAGACAAAAAAAATAGAATAATCGTTTACAAAAGTATTAAGAGCCGGTAACATCGTTCATGAAATTTAATTAGCAGTCAGGGGCCTTTAGCGGCCCAATAGTAACCCTGACACCAGGGTTGGTGAAGTTGGTACTCGACCTCAGAACCCACACGATAGAAGAGCAGAATTAGCAGTTCTTTTGTAAAATTTTATGTTTTATTATCGTTAACAAATCAATGGAGCTGATTTTGGCAGACACCAACGTAATATAGCATCACGCCTGTATCCCCAAAGGGGTAGGCAGAGGTGTATAGTATGTACACCCTCTGCTCGCCAGCTATGTTTAAGTCCCATGTGACAGACACCAACTTAAATTTAATTTAGTTTGCCGGTACTAAAACTACCTCTCTCTCCGTCTTGCACTCGTCGTAAGTGAGGGACGGGACTATTTTGAGAGCTGGCAGACTAAAATAAAGTTCTAATTCATTTTAGAGCTGCCAGCCTAAAATAAAATTAACTTTTGATTTGATTTGATTTTTTTAATTATTATTAAAACTGTGAGACTAAAATAAAATAAAGTTTTTTTGGCGGCGAGGGTGTGCTGCCGCCAAAGGATGTTTTCGGGGTACCGAACTGAGCATAGTACCCCGCTAGCCACAAGTTAGTAGTGTGACTAGGGATCGACGATCCAACAGTGTTGTGTTGGAAGTTGTATATATGCGTCTTGCCGTGAAAACTTCGATACCGCGTTTGACGACCGCTTGAAGAATGTGGCGCCATCTGTTGCATGTGAGCGGAACTAGGTGGCCAACTAGTTGGGTCCGCTACAGTTTTAATTACTATTAAAGATGTGAATTGTAAAATTAAGTTTTTTTAAAGAATTACAACTTTATCTATGAAATGACCTTTCATAATATAACATAATTTCTTTCGTGTGCGTTGTAGGACTGACATACTTCGCCAACCCTGGCGCCAGGATTATTATTGAACTGCCTGAGGCCCCCGAAGCCGCTCATTTGATGACAACTTATTTACTTCCTAATAAATACAATCATAGTTATTGCAGGCTCTTAACACGTCAAAATTCACAGATCAATTTAATAAAAATAATATAAAATAACAACATTCCATACCCTTGTAATGTCCTTTACAACCATTCTATTACCTTTGTTTATAACTTGTGCTCCAAAACGAGATATTGACGTAAACCGTACGGTAGATAACGCGCATCTGACAAAAATACGTGGAAAACTAGACGCTAACTTAGCCATACATTTATGTAGGCAACTACAGAATTCATACAGGGTTTTAGTGACATCGTAACTTAGAAGGATCATTCAGACCATGATTCCGAGTTGATATCGAGTGGAATGTCCTGTCGCAAAAGTATGGAACAAAAAATTTCAGTAATTTTCCGACAGGAAGTTCCACTTGATATCAACTCTAGAATCATGGTCTGAATCATCGCCCTCAGTATTCGTTACGACGTCGCTAAAATCCTGTAATTTGCTATGACGATTCCTTGAGTATACATGCAGACCTTTCTGGTTTTTGTATCACTTTTTTTTGTATATGTTTGCATAAATAAATATACATCAACGATCAAACCGATCGTATTATAAAACTTTCCACAACATTCATTGCTTCCTTGGTATCGGGCAACCGCAACTAGCGGTTGTGTTACCAGGCAATGAACAGCAGGTAAATCGATGTAGCGGTCCAGCCAGATATGTCTTGGTGCGGCCGATTCACACGCCGACGTGAGTTGACAGACGACATGCAAACTCCTGTAGTTTAATGCATATCTTCCTTATTTTTTTTATCTGTGTTGGAATCTATTGAACTGGATTATACCAGGTCATCAGTATAGCTAACGGTCAGTTTTCCAAACAGTTCAACGAACTTGGCTAGCATATAAAAACTTCTAACCAATGAAATCAATTATCACGTCACATCAACAGTTTGTGATAGGTTACGTCAAATCTCGGGAGCCAATCAAAACGCGTTTCAATCCGCCATGTATGCTTGTCTAGTATCATTTCGTTTGGATATCATGAGTAGTGTATAATTATTTATTTATTTGTTGGTTCTGCACAGAAATACGAACGGTTTGGTGTATTGATTAGTGGAAGAAGTAATTGACAAAATATTGGGTGATAATGGTTCCGATTCAGGCAGACGTAACTTAATTTTATTTTAATTTGATAGCTCTAAAAAAAAGCCCCATCTTTAATTTTTATTTGACGTGAGCTATTGCAGCTTTGCCGCATATGGCACTACTTGGCCGGACAAATGGTCCCCCATGGCTGAGGGCTCTCACCCGGTACGAAATTTAAGACAACAGCCCTGAGAGTGTCCAGTTGGGCAAGATCCTCTGCTTAGGGCGTCATGTAAAGGGATAATATTTGAAAGAATTAATCCACTCTAGTGGGTCGTTAGCGGTTAGCGCCGAATGAAGGAAGTTCATTTGCAATACAGTGAGCCAATTTTTTACAATTGTCAAACTAATCTAAAATTAAGTTTGAGTCTGTCAGAATCAGTTCCAATATGATTTTTTTGGGACATATGCAGAGGAATAAAGATATTGTTTGGGTATTTTGCGACTAGGGGACATTTTGAGAAAGAGACGGCGAGGAAGTCTTGGCGAGACGATAAAAGCAAAGCAGAATGAAAAAGACTTAATTGAGGTACAAAAAATATCTCTCAATGTGAAAATGTCGTATTCCTGGGCAGATAAATGGGTACTTGTGTTAAGCTTATTTCCCGCTGCGCATACTAGATCAATAAACTGGTATTTATGTGGTGATAATCAAATAAGGTAAAGGTGAAGATTAAATTGCCTTCATTAATTTTCAGTCGCATGGTAACGACTGTGGTCACGGAATGAATAGGCGAGTGATTTTCTGTCTCGCTAGAATAGCACAAAATCATATCTGGCGAGAAGTGAGTGGAGTGAGTGGGAGTAGACGGTATACAGGGTGTTAGTAACACCGTAACGAATACTGAGGGGATGATTCAGACCATGATTCTAGGTTGATATCAAGAGGAAGTTTCCGTCGCAAAATTCATGTTTCTTTTTTGTGTTTTTTAAATTATTCTCTATAGAACTGAATCACCCTCTCAATATTTGTTACGATGTCACTTACACCTCGTACAAGTACATACAGGTAGCCACACAAGTACGTATGGGTGTTAGTGACACCGTAACGAATACTGAAGGGGATGATTGATACCATGATTCTGAGTCGATATCAAGTGTAATTTCCCGTCGGAAAAGTCACGAAAATTTTAATTTTCAGTTCTATACTTTTGCGACAGAAAATTCAACATGATATCAACTCAGAATCATAGTCTGAATCATCGCTCTAAGTTTTCGTTACGACGTCACTAACATCCTGTATACCTCTGCCTACCCTTTCGGGTATACAGATTATTGTTAAGCTTAGAATTATGTAGTTCTCACAGTCATCCGTTGCAACGCGAACGTCATTGAGAAACGGGTTAAGGTAATTACATTTTTACCATATTCGATTATCACCACGTGAGGCACGTTTAATAATTTAATATGAGCAACACACGTCAACCTTCGAAAGTATCTATAATGTCCTGTTGTTTGAGAAGACAGAGAACCAATATAAATTATTTACTTATTCATCAATTGCTTTTTGTTTTAAGTCTTATTATTTGTTTCAAGCGTTTTAAAGAGGATAAAAACTAGAAGCTTAAATGTAGGCAGGCAGTAGGCAGCACTGTTGAGTGTTCCTAAATTTTGACCATTCTCTAAACTGGCCCCGATTCCTGCAGACATCGCCTAATTTTATTTTAAGTTATATCCGTCATATTCATATCCGTCGAAAAGGAAAAGGACGGATGATTCACAGCTCTTAATTTTTGGAATAGTGAGTAAATGAATAAATAACCCGGGCGAATCAAAAAGGTACGTCCCTGGTATGCAATCCGTTTGACGTGCTGTCTACTTAACTGTGTCGGGTTATTGACGGATGTAAAATTTTTAGACGGTTGGTTTAGATTTGTGCTTAAAATTGACGTCTGTTCCATAAATTTTATGCTTGTCGATTACCCGTTCCTTTTCGGCGGATAAGAAAATGACAGATATAACTTAAAATAAAATTAGATGGTATTTACAGGAATTAGCACCATTATCCAGCTAAAATTCGTGATAAATTGCTATAAAATGTGGAGCAACGTGGAGTGTATCCCGTCTGAAGGATGAGTTACGAAAAACAAAAGCAGCCACTTGGAAAAAGGCACTTTTGATTGAAAATAACTGTCTCTAAGTTTTCTTCTTTCCGATCTTTAGGGAATAAATATAACACTACGATTTTACGGTTAAGGTGATTCGTTTTCCATACAAAAGTTGATGCAGTGCTACAGGAAAACGGATAGAGGAATATTGTTATAAAACCGATAAATAGTAATATTTTGGTGTATTATTTTCGCAAACTAACAAAAATTTAGGGTCCGAATACGAGAAGTACCATATTTCAGACCCTCAATTTTGATCAATTCTACATTTGTAGTGGTGCAGATTACAGTGTATTTGCTGAGCGTGTAGAGGTGTCAATGTTAGTTTGTGTGCGTGATAGTTTTTTTTTTCTCTAAAGGCTTTGACTACAAGTAGTCAAAGCCTTTAACAACAACCTTTACAACAGCCTTTGACAAGTGTAATAGAATGTCAGTGACAATTTATAAAGAGATTTTGTATGAAGAGAATAAATATAAATAAAAAACTAAAAATACTACAATCTGAGAAAAGGAATATTGGAAAAATATTTTTGTTTTAACGCATATTATTTAAACATTTTTAAATAATGGGTAAGTACCGTGTTTTTAAAGAGGACATATATTATAATAAAAAATCAATACATAAAATGAAATGGCTGTATGGGCATAGTTCCCTTTGCCTTACCCTTCGGGGAAAACCAAATAAAAAAAAAAGTTGTTGCATTTGCCGGCCTAAATAGTAGTCATTTTTAATTAATTGTTTTTCCATCCAACATACAGATTTATTTATATTTTCTTTGCCGCGGACTTTTTGGTGGAAACGGGAACGGGAAGGTTGATTTCTTCGTTGAATAATCTAAATAATCAATACGAAGTGGTGTTTTGTGGTTAATGATCACATTAAGTTAGTCGGAAAACATTCCCGATAGTATTATTAAATCGGAATATTCAATAAACAAAGTGTATCTATCTATTTTCGCTTTGCGCCAACAAGCCGCTTACTTCGTTTGGGGTTCGGAGTAGGAGTCTGCTCCGAGGGTGGGGGCTTAGGTTTCATCATTTCATTAATCATCATCAAGAAAAAAACACAAGACATGGCTGTATAGGCATAGTTCCCTTTGCCTTGCCCTTTGGGAAAAAAAATAAGATAAATTTTGAAATTATTATGTATAAGGCTTTTTAGCGGGAAACGGGAACGGGACAGTTGCTTTCTTCATTGAATAATCTAAATAATTAATACGAAGTGGTGTTTTGTGGTTAATGATCGCATTAAGTTAGTCGGAAGACATTCGCGAGTGTTATTACATTGGAGTATTCAATAAACAAAGTGTATCTGCCTATTTTCGCTTCGTGCTAGGAAGCCGCTTCATAGCTCAAAAGTTTATGCGGACTTTTGAGTTAATTCGTTTGGGGTTCGGAGTAGGAGTCTACTCCGAGGGTGGGGGCTTAGGTTTCATCATCATCACTCATCACCTTTCACCATTTCATTAATCATCAAGAAAAAAAAATACGTCAGACATGGCTGTATGGGCATAGTACCCTTTGCCTTACCCTTCGGGGAAAACCAAACCAAAAAAAAAAAATTATTATGTATAATAAACAAACATCACTGACATCATGACAGATCTAAAACTAACGAAAATCTTTTTTCTTTTTTCTATTTGACTTATTTATGAATTTTAATCAAGAAAACGTGATAATAAGTTCGACAGCAACCAGTTCAGGTCCCTGAAACAGCCCATTTCAGGCCGCGTATATATGGAAATACTACTTCAATACGTCCCAGCCTCGTCTTTTTTTAACGTCCTCGTTAAAAAAAGACGTCCTAACCTGAACTAACTAACCTAACAATAAACACCACGCGTAAATATAAGTCCAGAAATGCGCTGCAAGTCGTCTGGACTGGGCGCGAAAACAACATAGAATTCGATTAGCTGCTAAGTGTCCCGCATGCTATCACCAGCTGTCACTGACATACGTATGAAGTCCCGCGGATTTTATTGGAACTAAATGACAAGTCATAATAATTATATGCGGATACTGCGACATCAGCGCCGTGCTTGCGGGACGTCCTGAAGCGCTATTACATCTTTTAAACGCGATGCGACAAAGTTTGAACCGACGCAATTTAGGAAAAATCTACCTTATTATTACTGTACTGTGATCGTTATTTGTAAAATCATACAATACATATACACAATTCTTTATACACAATATAATTATTATGACATATTGTGGACTTTTCGGTAGACCTACAAAAAAGGAACAATTCAACCATACGTTGTTTTGTTATATCTCAATGGGCTCAGGCAGTGTTTTCGCCGAAAGCTCCAAGTCGGCTATATTTGTAACGATAATTATGTTTGACATTCATCATCATTTTTGAACCATTTTATACAAAAAAAATACTTGTATAAATTATATACCCTAAAGCACGCCCATGAATCACTCTACTCATAGGTGAAAACCGTATGAAAATCCGTTCAGTAGTTTTTTAGTTAGCCGCATGTTCACTGATGCGATTAATGCCTGTTAGAATTTTACAAAATAAAAAATACGGAAATTACGGAAGGTACTTTAGTGCAAAGTACTAGATTAGATACTAGAGTGCAAAGTACATTATTGTATAATTATTATATTATTGGTAAAAGTGATACTTTTTGAAAATTCCGTAACAAATAGACGGGTTCGCCAAATTCAATTGTAAAAAAAAATACAAAAAGTAAAAACAATTAAAACATGCACTTGGGTTTGAACCGTGAAACTTAAGAATGGCGGCGACTGCTTTACCAAATGCGCCATTTAGAAGTTAGAAGTAGACTTCAAATTATGCATCTCTTTTAATAGCTAACCTAGTTCGCATGTGTGTGTGACAGCTTCGTGTTTGTACACAAATTGAAGTGACACCAACTTTTGATGCAATGTTTCAATATGATATCTGCAGTAAATACTTCAAAATTGTAGCTTAACTTAAAGATAATGTATGTAAGATTTCGCCACCTAACATTTCACTGGGTCAGAACTCAACACTAAACGAATAAATGGAAAAAAATACGAAAACTGCAGAAGTAACGCCCTCTGCTGACGCAGCGTTACCTAGCTGACTGAAACGCATCACCTTAAACGCCGCGCAAAGGGTTGCAGTGTAAAAATATAACCAAAACAATATGTTTGTTTACTCAAATAGTATGGGGAACTGGCAAAATTTAAGAACACTCAACAGTAGCGACACCTGCTGGGAGAAATAGGCAGTTTTTATCCTCATTCATCAAACGGTGTTTACGAGGCAAAAGTAGAGTTTAGAATAATGAGAGAGATTAGACAGAAGAGAGGCGAAGTACCTCCGCCAACCCGCACTGTAGCAGCGCGGTGAAGTATGCTCCATACCCCTCAGGTTGATTGAGGGGAGGCCTGTGCCCAGTGGGACGTTATGTAAGGGGCGAGAGACGTTAGAAGCGGCACGAATCATGCCAATATAATGATTATAAATAGTTTATTCTTAGGTTAGTTCTTGTGGAGGATATACCTGTGTTATATGGACGATTATTATCTAATATCTATCTATATATTAACTATGGGCATAGTTTGTATATTACATCTTTTCAATTGGATCATTAGACATTGTTCGACTGAAACGCGTCCCCTGTACCCTCAAATGTTTGAGGTTCAACTGACCTATTATTTATTTTTTAAATTATACTTACAATCGTGCCGATTCAAGCAGACAAACCTTATTTTATTTTAATCTAAGAGCTCTAAAAATAGTACTGTCCTTCACTCATGACGAGCGCAAGACGGAGACAAAGCTAGTTTGAGAACTATCAAACTAAATTAAAATTAAGTAAACTGAATTTATATAGACTAAATTAAGTAAACTTAATTTTAATTTAGTTTGATAGTTCTCAAACAATTAAATTAAAATTAAGTTTACTTAGTTTATAAAAATTAAGTTTACTTAATTTTAATTTAGTTTGATAGTTCTCAAACAACTAAATTAAAATTAAGTTTAAGTCTGCAGGAATCAACACCATTCACTCTACTAATTTAGACATCTGATATAATTTTAACAATAAATATCTTTAGTCCATTTCGTTCAAGTTTTGTTCACAAATTTACTATGTCAAAGCTTTACGAACTAAAAATATATGGTTGTCTATCAAGGGACCAAATGGCACCTGAGAGGCTGTCGAATCTTTGGTGGCAAGGGTGTGGCAGCCAAAGGATGTTTACGAGGTACCGAACAGAGCATAGTACCCCCCTAGCGTTACCCGACAATCATTGGTTTAGATCTGTGTTGGATTCGAGCCTGCGACCTCAAAGTGAGAGGCAAGCGTTCTACCAACTAGGTTACCACTGCTTCACTAGTGGGTACCTTAAGCAGGGCTCGAATCTACAATTTTTATTCCGGTGAACGCAATTCAGGGGACGATTAGGTACTGACCGACCCAATTATCTTGGAAACGGCTCTATTTACTTGTTTCTACGCATTTAGCTTTCAAAATCTGCACTAAAGTCTAAATTTGAAAAGTCGCAACTGTAAAACGAGCGAAGACCTATCTTCAGGCACTTATTTATTTCTTATGACTCTACTACCAGCGGGATCTGCGAATTAGCGAGGACATCGACCAATAGACGCGGCAAATGCTATCTACGGTAGAGGTCACGGCATAGACGGAAGTTAAAAGGGCCAAGTGAGCGCGAATCGCGCGCTATACAAGTATGAGCAAATAGTTCATACTTCAACTTTGCATTCCACTCGTCCCGCAAACTTTACGACACACGGAGCTCCGCGATTGTATATTATAAGGTCGTCTTGTGCATTATAACCTGCAGGGAAAATAATCAAATACCAACAACCATACAAGGAGATCCTCAACCTTATTATGAGGTTTTTAGCTTTCCTGTGATAAGGAGGTATCTCCTTGCATGATATTCGATATTTGATATTTTAAATTTGTCAGAGAATAAATTTAAAGCTCACGTGAAGCTTCTCTCTCTATATATAAGAGCTGCGCTCTTGTCGGTGGAGTAACCGCCATTCCTCTCTTCTTCCCGCCAAAACCTTCACCTCCCGATACGACACGACCTGCACCTTCTCTTTTATTTGTTTCACAAATGTTATCCTAGGTCTACCCCTTCCTCTCTTCCCTTCAAACTTTATGTAAAAAAGTTTATTATAAGATTAATGATTACCTAAATGATAAAAATGTCTGGTATTGAATGTGTTCCTCTAGTTATTAAATAACTTGTAATGTACCATCATTGATTTAAAAGATGTGTTGCTGTTGCAGTTTCTTGTCATTTCTTCTCCTCAGCCATAACACGTTGCGAAATGACGTAATTTCAAAAAATTTACATAGGCCTTCAACAAGTTTATCCATGATAATTACGTTGAATAAATGATTCTGAATATTTGCGCTGCAGGTTGTAACGCACAAGACGACCTTTTGATACTCGGAGCTCCGTGCGTCGTAAAGTTTGCGGGACGAGTGGAGTGCAAAGTTGAAGTATGAACTGTTTGTTCATACTTGTATGGCGCGCGTTTTGAGCTCACTTGGCCCTGCCAACCTCTTCCTTCTATTTACCTATTAAACCTATTATATTCTAAGATAAATAATAGAGAACCGTTGAAAATAAGTTACATCAAAACTGTTACGTTACCTATGTTAGAATATACACGTCTTTATAGTAATTATATTTTAATATTATTTTTTTTATACTTGCCTTAATTATTTTGAATAACCAGTACCCATCTTTTTTTATTAATTAACAACTTCCACAAAAAGTGCTCATTTTGCGAAGTGCTCAATCTGCGAAATGCACATTTTGCGAAGTGCTCATTCTGCGAAGTGCTCATTTTGCGAAATGCACATTTTACGAACTGCTCATTTTGCGAAGTGCTCATTTTGCGAAATGCACATTTTGCTAAGTGCGCATTTTGAGAAGTGGACCAAATGCGAAATGTGCGTTTTTTATCTAGTGTACATTATGCGAAGTGCACATTCTGCGTCAGACACATTATGGGATCAGTGATGTGGCCTTCCCGGGAATGTTTCCAAGGTGGGAATTGTCCCGTCGTGAACTCTTTAATAGTACGGCCTTAACGTGTTAAAAGCAATTTGCAACAACGAAAAAAACACATCTGTAGGTAATATTACCTGGTGGAAATAATATCTGTAGGTTGCCTGGAATAGATTGCTACCTTAGCAATAAGGCCGCATGTTGTACTACCAATCTTATTATAATGCCTAATGTATTTTTAATGTAATTCAAGTGAAATAAAAAGTTATTGTATTGTATTGTATATTATTGTTTTCTTTGAGTTGTAAAATAATAATATTTATGTATTTGGTTGTTTATTTCTAAAGAGAGCAATTCATAAGACAAACATTAAATAAGGGCCAAGTAGTTAATGCACTCCGCGGCAAATCTACAACAAGTCACGTCAAAAAAAAAAAGAACTGAGGACACTGGCTGATATTTTTTTTCTTCAAATTATTCGTTCTGGTTCTCTGGTCTTATCTGCCTAAATGCTAAGTAATAAAGCTATTTAAACATAACTTTTGCGCCGGGAACATGCCGACATAATAATCAAATCTTTAACTAATCTCCCTAGCATTATCCCGTTTCTCACAGGGTCCGCTTACCTAACTTGAGAAATTGCTTCTCAAGAAGCCACGTTTATAATCTATTTTTAAATATGCAGACTGAAGTTGCATTTCTCCGTAGGCCAGAGAGAGATGGTGGCCGAGTTCGGGTAGGGACCCATTCCTACGGGGTATAACGTAGAACCCTTGCTGCGGAGGAGATGGGAGCCATCAGTACGGCAATGCAAGCCGAAAGAGGCGAGTCACAGGGACTGTAACCTGGAACCTGACAGGGCAGCAGTAACTGTCAGTACTGTTCAGAGGCGGAGGACAGGAGTCCTAGTATGACTTTGAAATAGCCTACTCTGGACGCCATCCCACTCGCGTTAGAGTGCTGCGGGGCGAAAGGAAAGAAACCACTGCCCTATTTTCCCTAAAAAGTAGCACGGAGAATGCTACACCGACAAGAGCGTGGCTCTTAAATAGTCATGAGCAATACCATGTACCCACTTTAGAACCCTTTCGCACTATCATATTTGACATTTAATGAGACTCACGGTTTCATTTGTCAAAAAAGATAATGTGACATGGTTTCAAAGTGTAGACATATTAGTATTCGACCATACCTGTGACTGGCCCTACAATGTAGTCATAATTATGTTGTTATGTTAAACTTTATAAGCATCTACTATTCAAATGTTATATTGGTTCTCTGCCAGAATGCATGATTAAAACTACGTTTTACTTTCATATATCGTCGCTTTATAGTGAAAACATCGTTAAAAGGCGGGTGCCATTTTGAATAATCACATTCAGATTTTATTTCCTTCCAACATCGATTTCATCTACCTAACATTATCCCGTTTTTCACAGGGTCCGCTTACCTAACCTGGAGATTTGACAGGTCCGGTTTTTTACAGAAGCGACTGCCTGTCTGACCTTACACAGATAGAGACAGACGATCTCTGTCGCGGCGAGAAAGAGTCGCGTGCTTACGGCGCTAGGCCCGCTGAATGTGATTTTTCAAAAAAGCGCATACATTGTTTTCAATATATGGTAACGATGTATCATTTGTTGATTGGATAAACAAAATTGTGTACCTATGTACTAGTAGAGAAGCGAGGGTGAAGGGGCTAACAAGACCATTAGAAATGCGAAATATGTTTCATAATAGCCGCGTTTTCACTTGGCACGCGACATGCTGAACAACATGTTGCTCAAAATGTTGAAAGTTAGCGCGCAACTTTTGTTTAACGTTGTCTGTCTACGCATCTACTACACGTCTGTCAACAACATATCGCCAGAGGAACTACTGTTGTTGCGCGTCATGTCTCCACTCGACAACAATTGTTGCTATATAATGTAAATTATTTATTATAAAAGGACGCCACACACAAAGACAAGACGAAATATATTTCAAGTCAAATTGGGACAAAAACAATCTAATGAAGAAGCGTCGCATGTCTTTAAACATTACCAAATTACTAAAAATAGAATTTAGGTGTACATAAAAAAGTAAATATTATCACTCATGCTCAACTAACGACGGTCTCTAAACAAACAAGTTTCGGGACATGTTCCGCTTCAGCTGGCAACGGTCACGCGCTGTTGTGCAACGTTGCCGTACATGTTGAGCGTTACGTGTTGCGCGTTAATTGTTGCCAAGATACGCGTCTTTAAGCGTTAAAGGCGCCAATTGTCATGTACTTAATTTAATCCAATATAATCTCCCGTTTTCACAAGGTCCGCTTTGCTAACCTGAGAATTTGACAGGTCCGGTTTTTTACAGAAGCGACTGCCTGTCTGACCTTCCAACCTGCGAAGGGAAAACCAGTTCAATACAGGTTAGGTTAGGTTACCTTCGAAACACATTTCTCGGGAATGTCGGTTTCTTTAAGGTGTTTTCCTTCACAGCCGAATCCAATCATTAAATTATTCGATCGAACTTTACTTGGCTGTTAGGGTAGGAAAGTAATTTCCTGTGATTCTTGTTAGCCCCTACTAATTATATTATATTATTATGAAGAGAAACATATCAAAACGAAATATATTTCAAGTCAAATTGGGACAAAAACAATCTAATGAAGAAGCGTCACATGTCTTTAGACATATTGAGATAGGTTGTATAAAAAACTGCACATTTGTTAAGCACAATTATGACGACGGCCAAACTAGAGATTTAGATTCGATTCCCAGTGGGGTTAATTCAGGAAACGACTTTTCTAAATTTCTTTACAACTCTTCCAAGAGGCTCAACGGGAGGCTAGGGGTAGTATTAATAAACTAATCTCAGCTGAGCCTGCCCTCAAGATCATGCTCAAGTCACTGTTTTTATATGAGAACTGTCACATTGACATGATCTTGAGGGCAGTCTCAAAGCTGAGATTAGTTTATTAATACCACCTTAGGACTGTTAGTGACATCGTAACTAATACTGAGGGGAATGATTCAGACTATGATTCTGAGTTGATATCAAGTAGAATTATCCGTCGCAAAATTCATTATATTATTGTGTTTTTGAAATGATTTTTAACCGAATTCAAAAATGGCGGAGGTGTGTAATTTTTAAATTATTTTTTTTTAGTTATTGTCAAAGCCGTGTGACGCTAAATCAGTGTAAAGTAAACGATGCAAGCATAATGTCTTAGGTCTATGTTTAATGTGTCGCGTCGCGTCTAGTAGTCGTCGAGGTCTACGTCGTCTAGGGGCTCGTCGAGTTGTAGAGATTGGAAGTCAACCTTGTATCTGAGTATGCCTGGTTTTTTTTAAATGTATGGTGTGATTTTTTTGGAGGGTTTGTATGGGTTTTTTTTGGGATTTCGTTTGTTTAATTTACACATTTTTTAGAAAGTTGCGTAGCGATTTTTTTATATATTGTTTTTTTTTTGGTTTTTTTATGTATGTGTTTTGTGTGTAAATGTTAGTCCAGCGTCGTCCAAAAGCAGCAGGGAAAAGAAGAAATACACCAATTAGTACTTTGTTAGTAGAATCATATGGATAATAAAATACAAATAATAATATAATATATCGATACAATCGATAGAAGATCATTAGTGGTCTCGATTCTTGCAGGCACCTCCTAATTTTACTTTTAAGTTATACCTGTCACCTTCTCATCCGACGAAAAGGAAAGGGACGGGTGATTGGCAGACCATTGATTGACGAATAAAATAGGCATCTCGCTTATACGCAACCTATTTGACGTGTGCTGTCAACTTAATCTTGTCCGATTAATAGCCAATATAACTTTGGAAAGCCTATTTTTATCTGCCTAAAATTGACGTGTGTTCCATAAATTTCATGCCTTTCAAATTCAAAAATATCTTTAGGTAGTTAACATAGTTACACTTTGAATCGTCAATTTTTACATAACGAACGTCTCATCCGCCTAAAACTACGGCAGCTTCTCACAACCTGTATAGCCGGGGAATAGAAGCTGCAAGAAAAACCTCGGCACAGGGCCCTAGACGTTCTTTAAAAAAAATATAAAAATAAACATAAAATATTGTTATACAATTGAGTAATTTAGCTGCCTAATATCAGTTCTCAGACAGTTAATCCCATGCATTCATATCTCCAAAATAATCACTAACTTTTACTCGTATCCTTTTCGGTGCGTAAGAAAATGACAGGTATAGCTTAAAATAAAATTAGATGGTGTATACAGGAATGAGCACTAATGTTCTATTTTTCATAGAGCATTTTTCTTTTAATTGGTTCCTAGTTGAAACTGCCCCGCGTTGCTCCAGACCTACTGTTGTTGTTCTGACCCTTTAATCCACGTTCGTAACTGACCTTTGGTAACCAGATACGAACATAGATTTTTTTTCTTGCTTGATAACCAGTTACGATAATGGAATTTACTTGTCGTTTTTGTAACCATGTTTCATAACCAGCTACGAAAATGTTTTTTTTTTCTCTGTTCATAACTGGTTATTAATAAAAAAGTTAGGAACAACAAAGTTACTTAATTAAAAAAATCATTTTCGTAAACTCAGCTACGAAAGTGGATAAAATATTTATTAATTTATAACCAGTTATGAACAGAGAATAAAAAAAACATTTTCGTAGCTGGTTATGAAACATGGTTACAAAAACGACAAGTAAATTCCATTATCGTAACTGGTTATCAAGCAAGAAAAAAAATCCATGTTCGTATCTGGTTACCAAAGATCAGTTACGAACGTGGATTAAAGGGTTCTGACGTCATTTATTATTTTTTATAATAAGCAAAGGCCATCTTATAACGACTACAATGTTCTGTTTCTTCATTTAGCATTAAAAAAAAAACTTCCCCGTACATTTCTCCTGACCTGCTGTTGCCGTGCCCAGTAGGCTCTGCGCGATAACCGCGCCGTGCGCGACGCGAATTATGTCGCGGCCTTCGACCAATAGCCGTTCATCTACTGTAGACGACAGGTCGACATGGCAATTCTCTAGTGACGTGACGTTTTCAATATCGATATATTTTTATTATGTATGTAACAAAATGTGAATAAAATAATACCATGTTTTCATTTAAGTTAATATTTATTCATCTGAATCGTCTAACGTTAATTTTATTTCTAAAATATTATTCTTAGTTTTCAATAATTTCTTAGCAAGTATATGTAAAATATACTATATGTAAAATATAATATAAGTATATGTAAAATATACTTGCTATATTTATAATTTTGATTTACCATAAATATTTAGATTTCTTTTAAATCTATTGTTTTTCTTTTGTGTTAATGTTAATTTCTAATTCAATAAATTATGTGAGCGAGATTATAATCGATATAAACGCGGTCGATACGGACTCGTGCGACACTAAGACTAAGACGCCGCGGGAACTGTGCTCACCTCATGCCCCGATTGCCATGTCGACCTGTCGTCAACATTATGTAGATAGCATTCGTATCGTTTATTGGTCGAAGCGCTCAATATAACTCGCGCAGGGCGCGGCGCGGTTGTCATGCAGACCCGGCTTGTCATCTATTATATCTTATAATAACTACTTCAATCTAACTCACCGCCAATTCCGCCGAAGCCGCGCACGAACTGGCTACCCTCCTGGCTCTTGTCGGTGATGATCTCGAGGGTCGCGCCAAACGACTTGTAGTTGTTCGCCAGCCACTCCAGCAGCGGCTGGCACTCCACCAGCTCCAGCTCCACCCCGCTCTGGTGGGGAACGCGGTGGAGATTGTGAGAGTGGATCAAAGATAAATTATAAAATGATTCGAGAAATAGAAGTTATAATTGTGCAATAATATCTTATAATATTATTATAATAAGGAAAAAAAAAGAAATTGCTGCATGAGCAATAAGGCCGCCTGTTGTGCTTTTTTGTATATGTTGTCCTTATCTCTGTATTTTGTGTCCATTGTCCTCAATAAAGTATTTTACCTATCTATCTAAGGCACCTCGAGTCACCTAATATGTGTTTTCTTTTTTCTTAGGTTTTGGGTTCGCGCTGTTTACTCAAATAGTATGGGGAACTGTCAAAATTTAAGAACACTGAACAGTAGCGACACCTGATGGGATGTAAGTAAGTAAGTAAAATCTTTATTTCCTCTACAAAAACACATGGTAATATTTGTAGTCTGGAGCTTAAACTAGGATACCCTGTGTTTTATGAATCCAGGCCTCTACCACCAGAAATTCATAATAGTCCAACTTGAATTAAACGACCTCCATGGTCCAGTCGTTGACCGTTGGGCTCAACTGTGTGTGCGTGTGTGTGTGTATACATACCTCTTTGTCGGTGAAATGTGACTTGTCCTTCTCCTGCTCTGGCGTCAGATGTAAGATGGTTTCCTGGCCTGTTGCGTGTAGCTTCAGAACATATCTGTAATAACATAATTTTTAATTAAATTGCATGAAAATATAGCGCTTTTATTATCGTACCTGGCAACACAATTTAACTATTCAAAGTGTCAAGAAGATGAACTAAGTACCCACACCTCACCGAGGTTTCTGTTAGACCAACGTGGTAGTGACCTGTATCGCCGTATATAATGGTCGAGCCAACTGTGTTAGTGAAAACTGCACATAAGATAAGTTAATAAAATAACCGATAAGTACCGGGGATCGAAGCGGCACTTCCCACTCAGAAGCAAGCCACTGTCCCATTTTTTTTTTTTTCGACGTGACTTATTGTAGATTTGCCGCAGATGGCATTAACTACTTGGCCGGACAAATGGGGAGCGCTGAAGGCTCTCACCCGGTACAACGTTTAAGACAACAGGCCTGAGGGTGCCCAGTTGGGCGCGAACCTCGGCTCAGGGCGTCGTCTGAGAGGAAAAATATTTGAAAGAATTAATCGACCCTAGTGGGTCGATAGCGATAAGCGCTGAATGAGGGATCTGTCCCACAGGACCAGTGACTTCTATGCTACAGGGCCACAGTGACTTATGTACCACAGGGCCAGGGTGACTTCTGTACCATAAGACCACAGTGACTTATGTACCACAGGACCACGGTGACTTCTGTACCATAAGACCACAGAGACTTCTGTATCACAGGACCACAGTGACTTTCGAACCACAGGGCCACAGTGACTTATGTACCACAGGACCACGGTGACTTCTGTACCACAAGGACCACGGTGACTTCTGTACCACAGTGACTTTCGAACTACAGGACCACAGTGACTATCGAACCACAGGACCACAGTGACTTCTGAACCACGGGACCACAGTGACTGTTGACCCACAGAGTCTATCGAACCACAGGACCACTGTGACTTTTGAACCACAGGACCACAGTGACTTCTGTACTCCAAGACCACAGTGACTTCCGAACCACAGTGACTTCTGTACTCCAAGACCACAGTGACTTACGAACCACAGTGACTTCTGTACCACAGGACGACAGTGACTTTCGAACCACAGGACCAAAGTGACTTCTGGACCACGGAACCACACGCTATGTTATGTTTTAAATAAACTGTCCTCACCTCTGTATGTCAAGGTTTTCCCAGCAAATGAGGGTCTCCACCGCGCCCAGCTCCAGCGCGCGCAGAGTGTCGTCCACTCCGAAGCAGTATTTGCCTGTGTCCTGTAATACAAGCACAAAATATTATAATACAATTTTTGGGTACTTATATTAAACAACACTTAAACACAAACACAACAAAAACACATTTTTTCACATTTTTTGTGTGATTCAGAACACTTTAACGCCTAGTTGAACGTGACGAAGTTACGTATGTTTCTGATTTTATGTTTTTTTTTTCAAATTCAAAAATATCTTTATTCAGTAGGTAACATAGTTACACTTTGAATCGTCAATTTTTACATAACGAACGTCTCATCCGCCTAAAACTACTGCAGCTTCTCACAACCTGTATAGCCGGGGAAAAGAAGCTGCAAGAAAAACTTCGGCACAGGGCCCTAGACGTTCTTTTTGAAAAAAAAAAAAAAACACAAATTATGTTATACAATTGAGTAATTTAGCTGCCTAATATCAGTTCTCTAAATAATAACTATCGGGAGGTGAAGGTTTTGGCGGGAAGAAGAGAGGAATGGCGATTACTCCACCGACAAGAGCGCTACTCTTAATTAGAGAGATAAATGTTCTCCTAGGTCTACCCCTTCCTCTCTTCTCTTCTTCTCTTATTTTATCGTTCTAAAAATACCTGTGAGATCTCGTCGAAGTATCTGCCGATGAGTTTCTTCTCCTGTATGAACTTGACGTTCTGCAGCGACTCCGCCGCCAGCTCGATGGCCTGGTTGAAGCCGTTCTCGCCGCCGTATGACACGTCCACCAACTTTATTATCTTGGCTTGCAGCCGCTGTGGAAAAGAAACGGAACCAATTAGTACTGACTACTGACTGAGTTGCTGCTTAGCAATAAGGCCGCCAGTTTATACTGTATCTTTCGCCCATGTGTGTAAAACTTGTTTTGTATGTTGTGTGCAATAAAGTATACTTTATATCCATAAAGTATCTAGTACTTTATATCTATATACTACAGTACTCAGTAGAGGAGCTCGGTGGCGCAGTGGTAAACGAGCTCGGTCTGCGATTGTTGAAGTTAAGCAACTTTCGCAAAGGCCGGTCATAAGATGGGTGACCACAAAAAAAAATTTCATCTCGAGCTCCTCCGTGCTTCGGAAGACACGTTAAGCCGTTGGTCCCGGCTGCATTAGCAGTCGTTAATAACCATCAAGCCGCACTGGGCCCGCGTGATGGTTTAAGGCCCGTCCTCCCTATCCATCCATAGGGAAGGCCCGTGCCCCAGCAGTGGGGACGTTAATGGGCTGATGATGATGACTACAGTACTCTGTTAGATAGAAAAGAATCGTTCGACTTAATATCGACTGATACGCTACGAATAAATAATAAGTCCTGATACGTCACTATGCTATTTGCCATTTACTTAGTTAAGAGTCTTTTTGTAATTATTTCTTTTTATTTTGGTGCAATAAAGTGTATTTGTATTGTATTGTATGCTAATGAACACAGCACTAACTTACGTACTTTGACAGATCTAATTCTTACCGCGCATTGAGACTATTGTAAAATGTTATCTTAATGAAATATAATCAATAATCGTACTGAACTGGTCGTTCTGTTTAATAGTACCCACCAAATAATAATATTACGTCGATGTCTGCGTAGAACCCAAATCTATATACATAAAAATAAAAATGAATTGCTAGTCGTTGGTCTCGCCAAAAATTGAGAACGGCTGAACCGATTCGGCAAATTTTAGTCTTGAAATAGTCGTGGACATCCAGCGGGCCTAGCACCGTAAGCTCGACTCTTTCTCGCCGCGACAGAGATCGTCTGTCTCTTTCTGTGCAGTACTGTGAGAGAGTGACGGGTGACGTATGTCGAGGCGATAAAGAGTCGCGCGCTTACGGTGCTAAGCCCGCTGGGCAGGTTTAAACGGTGAGAAAATATGGATAAGGGTGATACGAAGCTCCAGGTTATCCAGTTTAATCAATGTAAATCGAGCAACGAACAGGAGGGTTAAAATGGCCACATCGAAGCAATTCATCTACGAATTTGACATTTGCGCATATAAAAGTGTGCAATGCAATCAAATGTCAAAAAGCAATATTGCTTTCATAGATTGCTTCGTTGTGGCCATTTTTACCCTCCTGCACACCAAATACACTCACCGGATCGAACATGTCGGACTGCGAGAGCTCAGTCTTGAAGTCAGCGGAACCGGCGAGGATCAATCCGGCCACGTTGGGCCGGTCCGCGCTGATGAACAGCTGCGTGGCCACCTCCGCCACCTTCCTCACGTAGTTGTGACGTTTCTCCATACGCAGACGCGCGAAACGGAGCGCCGACTGACCACCGCGCCCGTGCTTCTTTGGGAGGTCCACTGTGAACTTGTGAAGCACCTGAAACGGACAACCGGGAGGTTAGAAATGGCCACATTGAAGCAAATCACCTTAAAAAAAATCTAGTTTTAATATTAAGGTATGAACATACCTCTCGAGTATTCCCCTGCAGCGTACCAAACAGGGCGCCGTTACCATCCATAACAATGAACCCGAACTTGTTGTCATCAGCGAGCAGAGCGGTCAGGGCTTCTGTATGGAACTTGTTGTCGCACAGGTAGAGCGACGTGTTGATCGGTTTGAACGGCTCGAAGTCGATATTCACTTTCTTCTCCTTGCCTTCCTCCGTTACGATGGTCCCGCAGTAGATCACCAGGCCGTTTGGAGGTACTGTTAACGAGATAAACATTTTAAGTCAAGTAGTTTGAAAAGTTGCGAAGGGATTATGTCAAAGATAAATTATTAAATTTAGATTTTCAAAATAAAAACTTCCGAAACACAGGACCACAGTGACTTTCCAATCACAGGATCACAGTGACTTTCGCAGCACAGGACCACAGTGACTTTCGAAACACAGGACCACAGTGACTTTCGCACCACAGGACCACAGTGCTTTCTGTACCACAGGACCACAGCGACTTCTGTACCACAGGACCACAGTGACTTTCGCACCACAGGACCACAGTGACTTTAGCACCACAGGACCACAGTGACTTTTGTACCACAGGACCACAGCGACTTCTGTACCACAGGACCACAGTGACTTCTATACCACAGGACCACAGTGACTTCTGTACCACAGGACCACAGTGACTTCCGAAACACAGGACCACAGTCACTTCTGTACCATAGGACCACAGTGACTTATGTACCAAAGCAGAGAACTAAATAAGACCATAAGTGACACAACCCACCTTTAGTATAGAGCTTGAGCCGATGCTGTACAGAGGTGATGGCCCCGAGCACAGAGAGCCTGTTGACGCGCGACTTGATGTTGGACGCGGTGCCGAACTCGTCAGCCAACATCTTGGACACGCGGGAGATCTGGTCCTTAGGCGGGATGATGAGTGATATCATTGATGTGCCATTGCTGGAAAACAAAGATTTCTGGTCAATGGGTAAGCTACCCAACCACACCAGCCAGCCAACCAGCTGGAACCTGACAGAGGGCAGCAGTAACTGTCAGTACTATTAAGAGGCAGAGGACAGGAGTCCTAGTATGGCTTTGTAATAGACTACTCTGGGCGCCATCCCACTTGCGTCAGACAGAGTACTGCGGGGCGGAAGGCAAGAGGGAAACCACTGCCCTATTTTTCCCTAAAATGTAGCATGGAGAGTATTCGGAAAATGCTACACCGACAAGAGCGTGGCTCTTAAATTGATGATGATGGGTAAGCTACAAGAAAAGAGAGGAAGGGGAAGACCGAGAAGAGATTACATGGAACAGATTAAAGAGAAGGCGAACGTCGTGTCTTGTAAGCAAGTAAAAGAATTGGCCTTTGATAGACAAGAATGGAAAATGCTCCACCGACAAGAGTGGCTTTGTGATGTGACGGGTATTTTATCAGGTCAAAGGTAAATCATAAAATGGTGCTGATACCAGTACACATCATCTAATTTTAAGTTATACCTGTCAGTTTCTTATCCGCAAGAAAGGGACAGGTAATCGACAGGCATAAAATGGCGTCAGTCACGTCAATACATACACACATGTGGGATTTGGCGTGTAACGAAACGTAAGGCGAGTGAAAGGGAAGGATGATAGTGTGCGAGGGGGAGAGGAGAGAGGGGTGGGAAGGAAGACGATTAGAAAGAAGGTTACAGAGGACTTTGAAAATTGAAATAAACGACGGAAACGAATTTGGAGCTTTTCCTTTCATATCCCTACATACATAAACTCACGCCCGTATTCCCCGAAGGGGTGGGCAGAACTACAAATAATCAAGAAACTATTTGCAGCCACTTTTGATACATAGTCCTAAGGTGGATAATGATAAACCGTATGATGATAGGGGATCAGCCCATCGCTCTTACAGATCCATCATGTTCGACAGGACGCTGTTCCTTTACCACACCACATGGAGAGTTTAAGACAGAAATTTGAACAACCTTTAAAATTTCGATTTATACATTGTATAATAGATTATATTTTTTATTATTATTATAGTTTCTTATCAACTTCCTAGTACTAAAGAGAGGAAGGGGAAGACCAAGAAGAGTTTACATGGAACAGATTAAAGAGAAGGTGAACGTCGTGTCTTATAAGCAAGTGAAAGAATTGGGCTTTGATAGACAAGAACAGAGAATGCTACACCGACAAGAGGTGGCTTTTAAATTAGTGATCTGATGAGTGTTTCATCGGGTCAAAGAGGTCTTATAAAATGATGTTGATTCCAGTTAATTATTTATTTATTTATAGCCTTTTATCATCTATGAACTACGGTACTGATTTCAGTAACCACCATCTAATTTTAACTCAAGTATACATGTCATTTTCTTAACAGCAGAAAAGGAAAGGGACGGGTAATCAGGCATAACATTGGAACAACCCTCTCGAAATTTCGATCTAAACATTATATAATAGTGATTATATAGGCAGTAGTTTCTTATCAACTTCCTACTATTACAAGGCCACACTGTACACCAGTAATTAGTAACAGCCTGTCATATCACAACTTACATAGTGTTTCTAATTTATTGGCTATTACGTGAGTTTCAGAGAACCGGAAGTCAATATAATTAATGTCACCATAAAAATACCATAATTACATACATACATACATAAAATCACGCTTATTTCCCATGGGGGTAAGCAGAGACTATGGAATTCCATTTGCTTCCATCCTGACACACTTCTTATGCTACCTCCACATTTATCAATCGTTTCATACACGCACACCAGTTCAGAGTTGATCATACTGAACCTTTCCTAAGGACATCTCCAATTTCGTCAATGTACGTCTGGGTATGTCTTTTAAAATCCTTTAATATTTCAATACTCATCATCATCAATTTAAGAGCCACGCTCTTGTCGGTACTGCATTTTCCATGCTACTTTCAATACTAAGGGAAAATATATACCCATGGTAAATCCATACCTTTGAATAGGTAGTATAGGTAATTAACACAGGAGACAAAACAGAAATAAGCAGCCATACACCTTTTAGATGTTGGGAGTAATCTCTTTCAGGTTTAAGTAATACTTATTGAAATTGAAAAAAAAAAGAGGGTAAATGACTTATTGAAGATAAGCTTACATGTGTTCCATTTTGTTTCATTGTTTGTATACAAATAAATTAAAAATAAACAGAACGAGTGAGGAGGGGTAAGGGGTAAAGTTTGAGGCCTGTGCTTTGCAACATATACAGGGTGTTAGTGACAACGTAACAAAAACTTTGAGGGATGATTCAGACCATGATTCTGAGTTAGTATCAAGTGGATTTTTCCATCGCAAAAGTATGAAACGTAATTTAAAAAACAAACACTTTTCATGAAATTATTAACTCAGAATCATGGTCTGAATCGTCACACTCAGTATTTGTTACGGTACTAACACCCTGTATAAGCTGTTTATGTATGTATAATAAACATTAACAACAAACAACAAGTATCAAGAACCCTTAGTTCATTGTCTGAAGTTTAGCTGCCTTACAGCTATTATACAATCTCTTCCAAGGAACATTAGAATAATTACCGTAAAGATTATGCAAGTTTGTAATTAACATGAATAAATTATGGATATTAGTGTTTTGATCATTTTTGGCTCTCGGAGACGTCAAAAATGGTTGAAAGTGAAACCTAAAGCGTAAAGTAAGCGTTTAAGCTTGTCTAAACTCAAAAATCGATAATCCACGTATGATGTCGACATAACCTCAAAGTTTTGACATTTTTCACTTTTGACGACTCCAGCGTGGCAGTTGGCATTTTGCGAGGCTTCGGGCCTGCGCCGTGGCCGCGATGTCGCGTGCTAGCAAGGTTATACGCGCATGGACGCAGTCTAGCGCATGCCACCAATGACGTACCTCACTTGGCATTTTCACCTACTCATGTCGCCAAAATAGCCCTGAACTTGACTTCCTCAACCTTCCCACGCATTTATGAAAGTTCACAAACTGCTTACCCTCTCGCCATCTCCAAACTCTTGATGAGTTTCTTGATTTTCCATATTTCAACATTACGATCTGCTGACGACTCCTCAGACATTTTGGATCGGTTTCAAGTGAAAACTCACACAAAAACACTAATTTAATAAAGATTATAGTAAAAGTAAGTCTTTAAAATAACACTAGTAAACCCCAAAATAAAGGTATACGAGGGAAAGGGAGCCCGGAGTCAGTTTGAACCGCCTATAACCAGATCCAACCGGACGGACGACACTCGCGACTCGATTAAACACTTTCTAGTTCACATTTACGTCCGCCGTCGCGCGTACTTTTCTTCTTGTGCGGGGATTCTTGGATTTCTTCTTTATTCGGTTACCCCTAAGCATGTGGGACACAGAAATCAGACATTACACGGGTAAAAAGATGACGTGAACAAACGATCGAACGAACGCCTCGCCTCGTCGTCCGTCGGGAAATGAAAGAAAAAAAATCGAAGATTGTTGCTAGGTTATAAAAATACCGTGTACTGCGATCGCATACGCGTTTGTACTTTGTAATATTGATTTTATAATAATCGATTTCTACACTTCTTTTGTTTTTTATAAGCTATTACATTTTATGAAGTTATTATTAATGGTCAAAATCCGCGCTAACCATCGCGTGCCGCCAACGTGCCGCGCTTCAAAAGATTTTTCGTTATAAAGGATAAATCTGAGTAGAACAAGATGAATGGAAACATTATACAAGTTTAAATATGAAAAATAAAAAACACTGCGTTATATTTTTTTGATTGGATAAATCTAGTGCGAGCCCCATCAACCGCCGCGATACGCTTATAATCGAAGTCGTCGTCAATAGACGTGCAATATTCAATACAGTTATTGTACTACGTAGATTTTTCACCCTGAAATTAAACGCCACTTTCAATTTAACGCCCTGAAGTATTTAATGTTCTTCACTTCACCTATATACGAAATATGCAGGAAATGATTTTAAATTTAATCGATTTGTCATCACAGTATTAAGAACAATTAAGAAAGAGTGTAAAAGAACCACATTTATTTTTTACTGTTGCATCATTCAATAGGAAATTAAAAAAACGCACAAATGTCAAAGTCAAGTCAAATCGCCCAAAAAATTTGAGGTTACAATTTCGCAATAACTTATTAACACACGAGATGTTATGTCGGAAATTTAAACAGATATTGTTCACGAAAACCACAAACTGCCATGTATACCGCCCAGTTGTCCAGACACGGTCGTTTTCAAAATGGTTCGACATTTTTGGTACGAAAACGAACTCGACTTCGGCTAGTCGGCTGAAGTTGTTCAAAGATTTGGTTTTGTCGAGGGTCTTGAATAGTTGGTCGAAGAGTCACTTGGTCAGTACTGTAGTGAGGAGATGTAGGAAGGAGAGGGCGATGCGGGACGTATTACAGTACTTCCAGCAAGTGTTCTTCAGGCCAAGAAGGACACATCTTCTAGTAGCTGCAAGCGCAACTTACAAAAAGAAAAGCACAGAAGAGAAGCCAGGGCCCCCCAAGAAGTGCTCGAAGAACATCAAGGACAAGGAAATGAAGGTGAGTGCACATGTGACAGTTGTTTACAAAATATTTTTTGACACTGGTCACAACCTTGGGTTATTTCCATAGAACTAATGTTGCCTGGAAGAAAATGTCGGGAGCCCTCAGCGCTCCTCATTTGTTCGGCCAAGTCGCTAATGCCTTGGAGGCAAACCACTTAAAAAATAAAAAGTGAGATTAACTTTTTAAATAAACAGAACATAATAATAAAGTTAACCCTATAGAGGTGAACAAAGCAGAATCTTGAGCAATTTTGTTATTTGTGCAAAAATTAAAAACAAAAAATCATAACATGACATAATAAAGCATCACGCCTGTATCTCTGAAGGGGTAGGTAGAGGTGTATACATATTATGTTTAGAAAATTCCTAATTGAGAAAAGTTTTTACACACTGCAAGAGTTTTTCTTATATGATAAATAGACTGTAAGTGTTGTAGATTTTGTTATATAGTTTTTAAGATTTGATTAATTTGGTTTAAAGTACTTATTATTATTATCTTTTTTGTATTTCTGGCTTAATTTAGTTTCTTGTTATTTTTTCTTGTTTTTGCTATACCCTCCCGGGTCGATATGTGGTAGTATAATATTTATAACAACTGTTTACCATTATGGTGTGCAATAAATACTTTGGGTTTGACCATCTTATGACAGGTCTGCCTCTCATCCTTTTGGTATTGTATCGGGGAGTCCACTCTGTCACTTTTTTCGTCCACTTTGATTTTAGGTCTCTGAGCATGTGACCTGTCCATCTCCACTTCTGGGTCTTGATTTTAGTGTATGAACGTAGCTGTCAATAAATCAGTCGGTTATAAATCTTACCACAATATCTAATATGATACTTAGTGCAAAATAAACAACGTATGTTGTCAAGGTCAAGCTACTTATAACGTCTTTGTTACAAAACTACATTTCATTTCTTTGTTCTTACAATTAGTTTATTGGTTCTTTGTTTTGATATTGAATTGTGATTATCTTATTTATCATGTAGGACCTGGAAAAGATCTCCTTTAGAGATAAGTCCACCTTTTGTTATATGTTTCCATTGTTTTGTTTTTCCTTGTTAAATGTAAAATAATGAATTATTTATCATTACATCTTTGGTCATTATCATGGTTTTAATTTTAAGGGATGGACTCATTTGTGCTCAGATTATAGGTGGTATTAATAAACTAATCTCAGCTTCGAGACTGCTCTCAAGATCATGTCAATGTGACAGTTCTCATATAAAAACAGGGACTTGAGCATGATTTTGAGGGCAGTCTCAGCTGAGATTCATTTATTAATACCACCATAAATGTAGATAATAATAGGGCACAGGTCTGTGCCCAGCAAGCTTAAAAAAACAATTAAAAAAATCATTAACATTTACATACAAGGTGCTCTACTTTATTACAAAAATTAACTAAAGTAATATATAAGCTCACGGCTACATTCCCAATTGGGGTAGTCAGAGGTATTCATCACATGATATACTAACCAAATTACGGATCACAAACACTGATGTTCCATTCCCGGAAATATTCCTGTCGGGGACGCCATGCTAGAGCGAGACGGCGCCGCTAGAAAAGGTCGGAGCTAGGAAGTACCATTAGAGCGAGACGACACTAATGTTACAATAGGATGACAAATGTAGATAGCACACAATACCTAACTAGTTCTCTCTCTCTCTCTATTTAAGAGCTGCGCTCTTATCGGTGGAGTAATCGCCATTCCTCTCTTCTTCCCACCAAAACCTTCACCTCCGGATACGACACGACCTGCACCTTCTCTTTTATTTGTTTCATAAATGTTCTCCTAGGTCTACCCCTTCCTCTCTTCCCTTAAATTTTTGCTTCTATAATGTTTGTTATAAATAAATCGTGTCGTATCAGGTGGCCAATTATATTTCCTCTCCGGTTCTCTATAGTCTTCAATATGGTTCTCCTTTCTTCAACTCTTTCCAGAACTTTTTCATTTGACACCATTTGAGTCCCATACCCTCCATCCTTCGCCAACACCACATCTCAAACGCTTCCAACCTCTCTCCTCTCTGTCATAGTCCACGTTTCACTTCCATAGAGTGCAATGCTCCAAACCAAACTAGTTGTGATTCCAAAAATAGTACTTAAGGTGGGCGATTGCGCCGAATAAACACGCTTGGAATTCGATCTAGACTCTAATTTGACTCAAGATCCTGATCCCAAACGCACTCTACATACAGTCCAGAGAGAGACTCAGAGAGAGAGAGAAAGAGAGAGACTCAGAGAGAGAGAGAGAGAGAGACTCAGAGAGAGGGAGAGAGACTCAGAGAGAGGGAGAGACTCAGAGAGAGAGAGAGAGAGACTCAGAGAGAGAGAGAGACTCACAGAGAGAGAGAGAGACTCACAGAGAGAGAGAGAGAGAGACTCAGAGAGAGAGAGAGAGAGAGAGAGAGACTAAGAGAGACAGAGAGAGAGAGAGAGAGAGAGACTAAGAGAGACAGAGAGAGAGACTCAGAGAGAGGGAGGGAGGGAGAGAGAGAGGGATAGAGATAGAGCGAGGGAGGGAGAGAGAGAGAGGGGGAGGGAGAGAGAGAGAGAGAGCCTTTTTACCACCGGGAACATACGCTGGAACGGTACATCACTGATCAGAAAATGATTTTTGTGATATGTCACCACTGGGATTAGTACCTGGGGCCTCATAATCGTGAGCTGACGCTCGGCCACTGGACCACTGACTATTTACTCATGGTTACCGTCTTTTCAGAAGCTGATAACGGACCTGGAGTCAGTGAACGAATTGTCACGAGCCACTCTGTACTGCGAAGGGTGTGCTAAGCGAGTTGTTATAGACGCCAAGCAGAGCGGCGTGCGGTATTGCTCGTAAGTATGATACTTCTCACAACATACATACATATATCCTGCTGTATTTTTTATTTCTTTTTCCCATCTCTTAATTGGTCTTCCTCTCTTTCTTGTTCCATATCTGGGGTACCACTCGGTTACGTCTTTTGTCCATTTCTCAATTTTTTCTCGCATCATATGTCCAGTCCAACGCCATTTGATTTTTCTTATGTGTTCTGTTATGTCTTTGACCTTCGTCTTTTTCCTTATATCGGTCACACAGATAATGTCAAGAAGAAAATACATTTTCCTTTTTCTCTGCAGATGTCCAAACTCGAAGCCCCCGAAGGACTCGTACGACGGCTGGGTGCCTTACATGGAGGCGAAAGACGTGATCATATGGCGGAAGGAGTACAAACCAGGGGGGCTCTACGCTTATAAAGGTGAATTATGCTTCATACATACATATTTGGCGACTAAGGATGTGCTGCCGCCAAAGTATGTTTTCTGCGTACCGAACAGAGCATAGTACCCCGCTATCCACAAGTTGGTAGTGTGACTAGGGATCAACGATCCACTAGTGTCATTTTAGAAGTTGTATATATACGTTGCGCTGTGTAAACTTTGATAGCGCGTTTCAGGACTGCATTATTGAATGGTGGCGCCATCTGTTGCATGTGGGCGGAACTAGCTGGCCAACTAGTTGGGTCCGCCACACATACAAATCTGCCTCTGTGGTCCGGAGATTGAGCGCTCTGGGGTCACGACCCGGAGGTCCCGGGTTCGAATCCCGGAGGGGACATTCACAAAAACACCAAGTTTTATTAGGACTTAGGACACTGTAATGTCCTAATAAAACGTAATAAAACTTAAGCTGATCAGGTGATTAAATGATTTTTGATTTTTATAGCACTCAACTCATGCTTAACTCATCAATGTCACCAATTTAAGAGCCACGCTCTTGTCGGTGTAGCATTCTCCATCCTACTTTTTAAGAAAAAATAGTGGTTTCCCTCTAGCCTTCCGCCCCGCAGAAGTCTGTCTGACGCGAGTGGGATGGCGCCCAGAGTAGTCTATTTCAAAGCCGTATTAGGACTCCTGTCCTCTGCCTCTGAATAGTACTAACAGTTACTGCTGCCCTCTGTCAGGTTCTAGGTTACAGTCGCTGTGACGCGCCCCTTCCGGCCTGCATTGCCGTACCGATGGCTCCCATCTCCGCCTCTTCAACCGTTGAGGTCTTCACCCGTATCCCTTGGCAAAATAAATACTCGTGATATATTACTACACCCCCCCTCCCCCCTTATGATATTTCGTGATTTTTTCATGGACCCCTCCCCCCTCTCGAGGCTCGCATGATTAATGGACGGCCCCTTAATGGCGTCGGCTTAAAAAAAATCTCGATCGATTATAGTATTTTATGCAACAGTTGTATAAGAAGGGTCAAAAGCCACGAGCATTTTTTGACCTATAGTCCGTTCAAAAATGATCTTCATAAAAGGTAAACAAACCTGTTACTACAAAGAATGTTCGAATTTCACCTAAACTACGCAAAGTATGCTTCTAATAACATCCATAGCACTCAATAGATGTATGATTTCTTAGCTCAATGTGAAATTAACGTAAAATAATGATTAAAAATACATTTTTTCATGTAAAAACAAAAATCAAACAAAACCTCACACAAAAAAGTTGACATCATAAATTCTTGTTAATCTGTGGCTAGCTGTCAATTTGACGATTAGTGATGAGACATTTCATTCAGGTCAGGAAAACGAGTCAGTTCCGTGAATAACTTAAGTGAGTGTACTGTACTTAATAAGCCGAAATGCGCAGAAAAAATGACTTTAAAAGTGAGTTAGTGTAACCACAAAGAAACATACAATATATATTTTAATATTATCATACGAAATATTCAAACAACCCAAGAGAGTCAGTTCATTTTGATAAAATAACTTGAGCTAAAATCAATTCAGCACTTCACTAGTATGCAGTTTGACACAGATAAAAAATATCGGCAGCCATATTTGTTTACCTCAAAGACCTTGTATAGAATAGACGGAGCATATTTAAGACGAAAGAAAAACATAGGTTTTGTCTTTCGCACTCATGTGAGCCGTCATAAGTTAAAAAGAGATAAATATACTATCGTCGTAACGTCTTTTGTACTCGTGTAGCGGGTTTGTTATAGAAACGTACCTATAGTATATGTTTTTGTATCAGAACCACTAGTGCCGTTCCATGTCTTTATCGACATTATTATTGGCTAAATATTTCATGTTAGTCCAAGATCTAAAAAAATATACATTACAAATTGAATGATTAATTAAATACAGAAATAACGACCTAGTATCCATACCTGGGTGGGTAGAACCACAAGTAAATTAGTTAAAACGATACCTATTTGTACCCTGATAGAAAGATACCCAAGAAGAACCGTACGTTGCGGTGACAGATACAGAACCACTTATTCAACGTAATTATCATGGACAAACTTGTTAAAGGTCAATTTATCATTTTTGAATCTATGTCATTTCGCAAGGTGTTATGGCCGAGGAGGTCGAGGACGGTCCATCTAGTCCACATATACTATAGTATCATTTTAATACGACATTGCGGCCACCCTTTGGTTGCTATAAATCACATACCTACCCTTTTATAAAAATTAAATACACGTTTTTCATTGACTTGACCGGAAATCGAATCGGCTCTCGATACAAGAAGTAGACGACCTTCTAGTATATTTCGGGGATTATCTCAATGCGATTAAAGAATAAAAGCAAATACTTCTTTATAAGATTTTTATTCAATATAGTTAGAATACAATGACTACGAAGCACTGAACAATTCCGACTTTTGGTGATAAAAAAAAATATTTCCTCTTGTTCACTTTCTTTAGAAGTGTATAGTGTCGGCTCTGGTCGTTATAACTTTACCTGCAAGAATGGCACATATTAACGTGGAGCACACAAATACACAAGCATTGCATGTTTACACATTGCACATAGAAGGAATAATCACAGGTAAAAATTACCAAAATAGTTATTCATACTAATTATTTTGTGCAATAGAGAATATTTGTATTGTATTGAAATATTTTTTCCATGCTAATGTAGAATACAAAAACGAAATAGCTGCAAATTTATCTATAAACTTATAACTAAACTTAAACTCACCTTATGTGAGATATGTGAGTGAATATTGTTGGTACTGCATCTCTATGTAATATTTTTGTTCGGTATCCTGCTCGATAGAAAGCAAGATACATCGAAATGTAATTAGCACAGGCTTAAATAAGGAGAAGGCGTCCTTCAGAAGAGAGAATTATCTCGTTTCATGGTCTGAATCTAATTGTTTCTTAATTTCTTGTTTCGTAAATTAGGATATTTAGGAAATCTGGAAAATACAATATCTTTATGTAATCTTCATCCAAATCGGAAACAGGTCGAAAAATAAATTAAACGTGAATAGAATAACGCAACATGTAGATGTTACATTCAAACATAATATTATGTTATCGATATCAAAGGACAACACTACTTATAATACTTTGGGTACATGATCTGTCAAAGCTGATTAACGTAAAATGTGAAATCAATTATTTGTACAAATGTGACGGCTTTGCTGAAAATATGCGTCTGCATCGTGTTTAGGGCTCAATAAACTTTACAAAAACCAGACCAGGTAATGTATTTCTTGCACACAAACATGTATTATGTGGTCGATAACTTACCCATGGTGAGACATTGTTTGATCGTTCTCCATTATAACACCCATTCTACTCTCACAACCAATAGCTACGCAAGCCATGGTTCATAATGAATAACTATTTCACAGATTGTTTATATAAAAAGTTAAAATAATGTCCCAAAACACCAAAAAACTAACGGCAGGTTTGGTATCCAGCTGACTACCACAACATCTCAAAACGGTAAACACTGACGTTCTAGACAGCGGTGTTTGTCTATGTTTGTTTCTTTTTTCCACAGAGATTGTTGCCATAGGGAAGAAAGAGAGCTGTGATAGTTTGATCGTCACTCTAAAATATTATCCGTCTATTCTATACAAGGTCTTTGGTTTACCTTTTATGAAGATCATTCTTGAACGGACTATAGTTATACAACGTTGCATACAATACTTTTTCTACGACGACGTAATTTTAAACGAAACACAAAAATTTTCCAATTTATTTTCCAACGCGCGGGAAAATGGCGGCAAATGTATACTTTTTTTTTATAGTATATCTATGGCACCAAACAAAGTAAAGGTGCCAGTTTCCAGGTCAAAAAAAAAAAAACAACAACAATGCTTTTTTGGCGACATTATAGTACAGTTACACTTTGTAAACAATGCTTTTATAGGCCATAGAGCGTACACTTTTTCAAAGAGTTTAATTATGTATGCACTTATATTAGACTTTTTGGTTATTTAAATGCCAGATTAAAGTAGAGGAGTAGAAAAAATTTATAACGTTGCGCATATTAGCCCGGCTGGATTACATGAGTCATTAAAAAAAGAAGATAAAGTAGTCTGTGTCATCGATCAGTTATCATGCGACATTCGACCGTGATATGTATTAGGTAGATAACAGATTATATAATGGATTAGTTACGACATACTTTACTCTACTGTACCGTAGAATAATACTACATTATAACAATTCCTCAACAGCCTCCGTGGTCTAGTGGTTAGAGCGTTAGGCTCACGATCTGGAGGTCCGGGTTCGATTCCCGATGGGGACATTGTCGAAATTACTTTGTGAGACTGTCCTTTGTTTGGTAAGGACTTTTCAGGCTTGAATCACCTGGTTGTCCGAAAAAGTAAGATGATTCCGTGCTTCGGAGGGCACGTTTAAGCCGTTGGTCCCGGCTCTTAGCCGTTAAAACACCTCCACCAACCCGCATTGGAGCAGCGTGGTGGAGTATGCTCCATACCCCCTCCGGTTGATTGAGGGGAGGCCTGTGCCCAGCAGTGGGACGTATATAGGCTGTTGATGATGATGATGATGATGAGATTTACAGTTCAATTTGTCAAAATAGTTAATGTGATATGGTACCAAAGTGTATACATATTAATGCTCGTGACCGTACCACAGGACCAGTGTCTTAACCTAGGTCCATTCTCTTTCTAGTATACGGTCGCTACCAGCACATACGGGCGGAGGACTTTGCTATGATACAAGTGGACAACGCGTATCGCAAGGTGTGGGACAGCGCTGTGGCCTCACTATCCGTGGTGGAGCGCGAAGCCAACGGCGTCCAAGACCAGTTCGTGCTGCACTGGGAGGTGCTCTGGCCGGTGAGTTCAAGATAACCTTCCAGAAGGTTCTAGAACAGTTTAGAATGTTCGAAGATTCTTCGTTGTCCGTGGTGGAGCGCGAAGCCAACGGAGTTCACGACCAGTTCGTGGTGCACTGGGAGGTGCTCTGGCCGGTGAGTTCAAGAGAACCTTCTAGAAGGTTCTAGAACAGTCTGGAAAGTTCCCAAATTCGCCGTAAGCTGTGGTGGAGCGCGATCCCAACGGAGTCCAGGACCAGTTCGTGCTGCACTGGGAGTTGCTCTGGCCGGTGAGTTCAAGAGAACCTTCCAGAAGGTTCTACAACAGTCTGGAATACATTGTTTTGATCATGGCACTTGTAACAGTGTCGAAATATCGGGAGTCTCATATCCCCATTTAAACGCGGTAAGAACCCATTATTATGTGTTTTAATTATAACAGTCTGGAATGTTCCAAAATTCGCCGTTATCCGTGGTGGAGGGTGAGGCCAACGCTTTCAAGACCAGTTCGGGCTGCACTAGGATGTGCTCTGGCCGGTGAGTTCAAGAGAACCTTCCAGAAGGTTCTAGAACAGTCTAGAATGTTCCAAAATTCGTATTACCCGTGGTGGAGTAAAACAAAAAAAAACTATTCTAAACATCAATTACTTGTATATATGCTTCTGCCTTTTTGAATAACTATGTACCCGAACAATGACAATAGATAATTATCTCGTTAAATCTGTACAACGCCATCTATATTATTTTTGGCGAACGTAGCCTGGAAAGTTCCATCAATGTAAATTTTCACCCACAGCGCCTGTTCGCAAACCGCGACTACGTCTATCTGCGGCGGCACAAGGAGTTCAACGTGCAGACCCGTTGCCTGGCGTACAAAGCGGGCATATTCGAAGGGGACAAGGCGTGCGAGGCGAGCACCCCGAGCCCCTTCGAGAGGACCAGTGTGCATGCCAACGCCAAACGGGTCTCCATGGAGAAAGACAGCATGATGAAGGAGGAAACCAACGCAATTACAGATAACAAGGTAATGTGCTCAACAAACACCTATTTAACTTAGGGATAACGGACAGCCCACTTTGCAGAGGCTGTCTGGACGCAGAAGAAACTGCCCCCCATGTAATCTTGGAATACACGGGAGTGTCAGCACAACGGGTAAAATCCTCAAAGGAATGGGGTCGCTCCGCGAAGCCTGTGAGAACCCCAGGAGGCTTCTGAGCTTCTGGAAGGAGATAGGTTGGCTTACGTAGTCAACAATTACACGCATAATGGGCCATCTTAGAGTCTAAATGCGGAAAACAGAGCCCACTAACATAACATAACAAGGTAATATGGCGTATGACAAGGCTGAATAATGTTGTAGCCGGTGCCTAATAAATTCGACTCGCGCTTGGCCATAGGTCACACCGCTCGCCTCCGCACCACACCTCGCTCTCTTGGTGAAAGGCTTGCTAGGCGACAGGTGCATATTTAATTCGCTCCGGGATTTTTATATAATTTAACCTTCTATATCGTAATATTGAGGAGCTCGGTGGCGTAGCGGTAAATGCGCTCGGTCTGCGATTGTTGAAGTTAAGCAACTTTCGCAAAGGTCGGTCATAGGATGGATGACCACAAAAAAAAATTTCATCTCGAGCTCCTCCGTGCTTCGGAAGGCACGTTAAGCCGTTGGTCCCGGCTGCATTAGCAGTCGTCAATAACCATCAATCCGCACTGGGCCCGCGTGGTGGTTTAAGGCCCGATCTCCCTATCCATCCATAGGGAAGGCCCGTGCCCCAGCAGTGGGGACGTTAATGGGCTGCTGATGATGATGATCGTAATATTTGCGTGTGTTGATGAACAATAGAATATAATATACCCATCCAGTTCGGACTTTTATTTATAAAAGGAGGCCCATCTCCTCCTCAGTAATATCAAGGGCAGTGAAGGATGTACGGTGACGAGCATTAATACGTATACACTTTGGTACCATGTCACATTAAGTTTTTTGACAAATTAAACCGTAAGTCTCATTAAATGTCAAATTTGATAGTGTGACAGGGTTCTAAAGTGGGTACATTATTTTGCTCATGACTGTACATATGGGGTATGGAGCATACTCTACACCGCTGCTCCACTGATGGTTGGTGGAGATTTATGCGTAAATTAATGGGTTTTTTTGGGCAGGTGTACGTAATAGTGTCCAGGTCTTGTGTGCACCCCAGCGTGCCGGAGAGCAAGAACGCCATCAGGGTCATGGAGTACTGGAGCCACATGGTCATCACAACCCTGAATGGACCAGAAAAGGTGAGAGGATAAAAACTGACCATTTCTCCCACCACACACACGCACACAGAGAGACAGACACACACACACACACACACACAGAGACAGACACACACACACATACACACACACACACAGACAGACACACACACAGATACACATAGACACACACACACACAGACAGACACACACACACAGATACACATAGACACACACACACACACACACACACACACACACACACACACACACACAGATACACACACACACACACACACAGACAGACAGACACGCACACACACAGACAGACACACACTTTCATCCTCTTCTGTTCTCTTATCATTCCGACCACTGCAGGCAGGCATGGAGTTCGTGCTGACGTACTATGACGAACCAGCAGTGGGCGGGCTGCCCACGGCGGTGACCACGTGGGCGATGGGCCGCGCCGGCCCGGCCTTCCTAGAGCGCATGCGCGCCGCCGCCACCGACTACCGCAGCTGGAGGGACCGCGAGCAACAGGTAACATATTCAAATTCAAATATATTTATTTCGGAATAATTACATCCATAATGGTGCTAATTCCTGTAGACACCATCTAATTTTATTTCAAGTTATATCTGTCATTTTCTTATCCGCCGAAAAGAAAAGGGACGGATGATTGTCAACAAGTTAATTTTAAAACGAACGAATAACCCGGGCGAATAGAATAGGCATCTCGCTGGTATGCAATCCGTTTGACGTGCTGTCTACTTAATCCTGTCGGGTTATTGGGCGATGTTAAATTTTTAGACGGTTGTTTTAGATTTCTGATTAAAATTGACGTGTGTTCCATAAATTTTATGCCTGTCGATTACCCGTCCCTTTCTTTTTCAGCGGATAAGAAAAGGCCTGTACAGTCATGAGCAATGTCATATACCCACTTTAGAATCCTGTCGCACTATCATATTTGACATTTAGTGAGACTTACGGTTTAATTTGTCAAAAAAGCTAATATGACATGGTATCAAAGTGTATACATATGACCGTACAACTTCCGTACAGGGTGGCACCGTAAGCACGCGACTCTTTCTCGCCGCGACAGAGATCGTCTGTCTCTTTCTGTGCAGTACTGTGAGAGAGTGACGGGTGACGTATTTCGAGGCGATAAAGAGACGCGCTTACGGTGCTAAGCCCGCTGGTATCAGGACTATTATTTATTTGTACACAATAAAACAGACACAAGAAACATACAAAGAAAACAGATAGTACAGGCAAGCTTATCTCTAAACAAACGACCTACGTGACAAGAGAGACTTTCAACGTATAATATTATATAGATAGACATACATACGCGTACAAATTATTTAGAAATTACTTAATTACTTATACTAATATAAAACAAAATATAAACCTACAAACCACATTTAAATAAATTATATATAATATATTTTGGCGGCAATCACGTCGGGGTCACCAGTTTGGCGGCAAGGATGTGCTGCAGCCAAAGGATGTTTTCGGGGTACCGAACAGAGCATAGTACCCCGCTAGCCACATGTTGGTAGTGTGACTAGGGATCGACGATCCTTCGGTGTTGTGTTGGAAGTTGTATATATGCGTCTTGCTGTGTAAACTTCAATACCGCGTTTCACGACCGCTTGAAGACTGCATTATTGAACGTGGCGCCATCTGTTGCATGTGGGCGGAACTAGGTGGCCAACTAGTTGGGTCCGCTACAATATATTTCATAAATATATAAACATATTATATACTTTCTATATTGGTTTATAAATATACACACTACATACAATATATATACCTAAATGAATAAGTAAATATTATATTGTGTTCCAGGATAACACAGACTTCACACCTTTCGGCCCTGAGAAGGTGATCTACGATTCCAGTGAACCGGAGATCAATGAACAGGATATGGAGGTAACTCTCATCATCTCGTCTGGTCATAACGGCCTCCGTGATCCATTGGTTGAGCGTCGAGCTCACGATCCGGAGGCCCCGGGTTCGAATCCCGGTGAGGACATATTACAAAAATCACTCTGTGATCCCTAGTTTGGTTAGGACTTTACAGGCTGATCACCTGATTGTCCGATAGTAAGATGATCTGTGCTTCGGAAAGCACGTTAAGCCTGTTGAAATGTGTGTGGACTGATTATTTCACCACTCGCAAACTGTAGGAAACGCTGATTGTTTTGCCACTTCGTACATAATTCGGTTTAAGTAGATAATTACAAACGTTAAAAACACGTCCGACAATAAGAGAAGTTCGATGAATACAAAATTAATTTAAAAATAGTAAAGAATGAATATTTTTTATAACCCTTTTTTTTTAAAGGTATTTTTATGTTGCAATTGTCAACAAAGCCGTTGGTCCCGGTTATTAAGTAATGTTCTAACCAAACTAGGGAGTGATTTTTGTGATTTGTCCCCACCGGGGTTCGAACCCCGGACCTCCGGATCGTGAACCCATTGCGCAACCACTAGACCACGGAGGCCGTTACTGGACTACGTACTTAGGTGTAACGACTATGTACTTACATCAGGGGTCAGGCCCCTTTGAAGTGGGCAGAGCCATAAAGAATAAAAAAGGCATTTTTTTTATTTTACAGTCATCGAAAGAAGGTCCCGACATGGAGGACGACAAACGCGAGCTACCAACACACGCGAGACCCATAGTACCGCTTGTTGATACGAAGCCGAAGGAAGCGAGCGAAGCCAGGGAAGCGAGCGAAGCGAAGGAAGTCATGGAAGCGAGCGAAGCAAAGGAAATTAAAGAGCCCGCACAGAAACAATTAGGAGATACTAAAATGGTAATTGACGATTTACAGCATATTTTATTTTACCTTAAGCTTCCCCATATTCAAATTCAAAATCAAATTCAAAAATATCTTTATTCAGTAGGTAACATAGTTACACTTTGAATCGTCAATTTTTACATAACGAACGTCTCATCCGCCTAAAAGTACTGCAGCTTCTCACAACCTCTATAGCCGGGGAAAAGAAGCAGCAAGAAAAACCTCGGCACAGGGCCCTAGACGTTCTTTAAAAAAATAAAAATAAACATATATACAATTGAGTAATTTAGCTGCCTAATATCAGTTCTCAGACATACCGCTGTGGGTCGCCGAAAGCGTAAGTATGAGCGAGAGAGTCCGCGCGCGTTCCTTCTTACATCTTAACGACTTACGGCCATTTAAGACTAAAGTAAGACCCAGAGGGGGTGAGGTCGGCGATCGATACAAATTTATGCCGGGGGGGGGGGGGGGGGTTATAGAGGATGTATGTATTAATGTAACCGGCCTACACCCCAGGCTCTGCATACAAAACACCTCGTTTTACACAGACACTGCACATTGACGTTATCGTACACGCGCATCTGTGTGTGTGACGTCTGACGCCCATACGACTGGAGACTAAAGTAAGACCGAGGGGGTGAGGTGAACCTAGCTCAGCCGCTGGTGGGGAGTGGAGAGTTGCCGTTCTATACGTAGTATTATTCCTTATTCCACTAATTCCAGTCCGTTTTACAGCAACCACCAGCACCGTCGGAAGAGAAAGCGAAAGCAGACGCCATAGAAATCAACACGGAGAACCTCGAACTGTGTGAAGTTAGCAACAAATTGGAGCAAGAAGAGAAAGAGACGGAAGACAGCCCCGAGGAGTCACAAGAGGAGAGCAGAAGGTGGTGGCGGTATCTCTATCCGTTCTATTATTTTATATGAGAGTAGATTGGCGGCGCCTGAGAGTAGATTGGCGGCCCCTGAGTGTAGATTGGCGGCCCCTGAGTGTAGATTGGCGGCCCCTGAGTGTAGATTGGCGGCCCCTGAGTGTAGATTGGCGGCCCCTGATAGTAGATACGTAGTCCAGAGTAGTGTTGTGACGTCACTTAGAGATTCCATTGGCTAAGCAAACTGGATTGATATAACGTAACACAAACTCACGTTGTCACAATTGGGGTAGTCAGAGGTACACCCATCGCAAGATGAACTAGGTACACACCTCACGGAACTTTCTGTTAGACCAACGTGATAAGTGAGCCGTATCGCCGTATGTAATTGATTTGATGAATGACTGCGCCACTAATTGCGCACAAAAATACAAAACAGGTATAAGGATAAACTTATAGTGCGCATAGGCACTACACGTTGGCGTTATCGTACAAGCGCATCTGTGTGTGTGACGTCTGACGCCATACGATTGAAGACTAAAGTAAGCCTGGAGGTAAACCTAGCTCAGCCGCTGGTGGGAGCCGAGAGTTGCCGTTCTATACATAGTATTATTCCTTCTTCTTGTCGTTTCGATGGCATTAGATTTTTTCAGCCCAGTATTCCGCCACTCGAACAGCATCCTCGGTAGCACTCATCAGCCCCTCTCGCGTGCAGGTATCAGGGCACGCGGGGCAAGTTATCAGATGAGCCATAGTCTGTGGCGTAACACCACACACGCAGCTCAGATCCGACCCGACGAGAAAACCCCACCTGGACAGGTTATCTTTACTTCGGCCAACCTGTGTGCGGAGTCTATTTAAAGATTTCCAGGTCGGCCTGGTCAGCTCATAACCCGGTGGAAGGTTATTATTCCTAATTCTATGAGATAATGCTGCACATTACAAATACATTTTATTGCACGAAAAAAAAAAAGAAGTAATTACATAAGACTCTTAACTAGGTACAGTCATGAGCAATATAATGGACCCACTTTAGGACTCTGTCGCACTAAGAAATTGGACATTTAGTGAGACTTACAGTTCAATTTGTCAAAAAAGTTAATGTGACATGGTACCAAAGTGTATACAAATATTAATGCTCGTGACCGTACATGGCAAATGGTGGCTATATCGCTTATCCTTTGACGCGTAGTGGAGACATAAAAATGTATGGAAAGGACCAGATTTGTATGCAAGCCAATGTAATCTCCGAGTTGCGCATTTTATAGTTTTTATTGTCTGAGAAGCAAATGTAGGTGGCAGCACTGTTGAGTGTTCCTAAATTTTGTTCTCCATACTGGTGCTAATTCCTGTAAACACCATCTAATTTTGTTTTAAGTTATATCTGTCATTTTCTTATCCGCCGAAAAGAAAAGGGACGGGTAATCGACAAGCATAAAATTTATGGAACACACGTCAATTTTAAGCACAAATCTAAAACAACCATCTAAAAATTTTACATTGGCCAATAACCCGACTGAATTTAGTTGACAGCACACGTCAAACGGTTTGCATACCAGCGAGATACCTTTTTGATTCGCCCGGGTTATTATTCATTTACTCATTCTTCTGCTGACAATCGACGGATTGACACCTCTTAATTTTACTTTAAGTTATACCTCTCATTTTCTTATCCGCCGAAAAGGAAAGGGACGGATGATTGACAGATCTTAATTTTAGGAAGAATGAGTAAATGAATGAATAACCCGGACGAATCAAAAAGGTATCTCGCTGGTATGCAAACCGTTTGACGTGTGCTGTCAACTTTATTCTGTCGGGTTATTGGCCAATGTAAAATTTTTAGACGGTTGTTTTAGATTTGTGCTTAAAATTGACGTGTGTTCCATAAATTTTATGCTTGTCGATTATCCGTCCCTTTCTTTTTCTGCGGATAAGAAAATGACAGATATAACTTAAAATAAAATTAGATGGCGTCTGCAGGAATTAGCACCACTGCCCAGATGAAATTCGTGATAAAATTTGTAGCAACGTGGAGTATATCCCGTCTGAAGGATGAGTCACGAAAAAGGCAGTTTTGGATGTAAATAAGTTTTTCCAAGTTTTCTTCTTTTTAGGGAATAAATATAACACTAAAGTTTTGCAGTAAACGCCGCGCAAAGGGTTATAGTGTAAAAATAAAACCAAAAACAGTTATGTTTGTTTACTCAAATAGTATGGAGAACTGTCAAAATTTAAGAACACTCAACAGTAGCGACACCTGCTGGGAGAAGTAGGTAGTTTTTGTCCTTATTAACACCAGTATAGAAGTAAACACAGCGCTGTGAACAGTCATTTAGTGTATAGAAAGTTGTTCAATTATCAATTAATTAATGTAATAATAGGCTACTTAGTGGCTGTTAGATAATAAACAGGGTGCAAGTGACATCGTAACGAAAACTCTGAGGGATGATTCAGGCCATGATTCTGAGTTGATATCAAGTGTATGGAACTGAAAATAATTAAAAAATAAACAAATCAGAAATCATTTATTCGCTTAGGATAGGTAGGTACAGAGTCACAATATGGTATAAAGCAGTGTTAAAGCATCCCTATCCTGCTAATTATTATTAGCATGCAAATGTCAAAAATTCAAACATTCTCTAATACTATAAAAACTATTAGTAATAAGCCATTCGCATAATTTTAAAGTCATAACTTTAGTGGGTCCGTTTTTAAAATCAGGTATCTTATTGTATACTTTTATGCACATGTTATGAGGACTTTCTAAACAAAGTGTAGTTTTTAAATAATCATGAATTTTGCGACGACAAATTCCACTTGATATAAACTCAGAATCATGGTCTGAATTGTCCCCCTCAGTATTCGTTACGGTGTCACTAACACCCACATGTAGTTGTTTGTACTTGTTAGGGGTGTAAGTGACAAAGGGATGATTCAGCTCCTTATTCTGAGTTAATATCAAGTGGAATTTTCCGTCGCAAAAGTATAGAATTGAAAATAATTTAAAAAATCATGAATTTTGCGACGAAAAATTCCGCTTGATATTAACTCAGAATCATGGTCTGAATCATCCCCCTGAGTATTCGTTACGGTGTCTCTAACACCCTGTATAATATATTTCTCGGGGAATACGGAGTAAAATTATTCAACAGTAAAACTAATAGGATATTTCAGCCGGCCTCTGTGGTCCAGTGGTTGAGCGTTGCACTCACGATCCGGAGGTCCTGGGTTCAAATCCCGCTGAGGACGTATCACAAAATCACTTTGTGATCCCTAGTTTGTTTAGGACATTACAGGCTGATCACCTAATAGTCCGAAAGTAAGACGATCCGTGCTTCGGAAGGCACGTTAAGCCGTTGGTCCCGGTTACTATTTACGGATGTAAGTGAGTAATCGTTGCATGAGCCATGTCAGGGGCCTTTGGCGGCTCAATTATAAAACTGACACCAGGGTTGATGAGGCTGGTATTCCACCTCACAACCCACACGTTAAGAAGAAGAAGAATAGGGTATTTGACTGGGTCAAAGATAAATTACCTATAAAATGATAATCCATACTAATATTATAAATGGGAAAATGTATGTGTGTATGTTTGTTCGTCTTTCACGGCAAAACGCAGCGAGGAATTGACGTGATTTTTCAAGTGAAGATAGTTGAAGGGATGGACAGTGACATAGGCTATATTTTGTCTCTTTCTAACCCCCCGCTTCCCTTAAATGGGGGGGGGGGGTAAAGTTTGTATGGAGCATTCAGCAATTTACAAGGTAGATAGTTCAAAATTGGTAAGCGGATTATTTGCAACTCAAATCTGCCCCCATACCCTTGAGGGGGGTGAAATTTTATATACGACTTTTCGCATTTTTCAAGGTAGGAAGCTATATTTTGGTACATAAGGAAAAGGGAACCGTGTTAAATCGAATTTAACGCGAGCGAAGCCGCGGGCAAAAGCTAGTGTAGAACTAATCTCAGCTTCGACACTGCCCTCAAGATCATGTCAATGTGACAGTTCTTATATAAAAACAGGGACTTGAGAATGATCTTGAGGGCAGTCTCAGCTGAGATTCATTTATTAATACCACCCTAAGATGATCAAAAACCAATCTTATTTTACTTTTCGACTTATTTTAGAATGTTATGAGTTAAGTAACAATGAGTACGACGTTTGACCGCTTCTATTAATGACGTCACAGGACAGTATTTCCATACAAACTCCAAAGATAACTTTCGTTTTGACGTTTCGTAAAATGTATCTCATTTGACTAGGTTGTCAAGAAGCCTATTCGGGGTATTAGTGACACCGAATACTGAGGGGGATGATTCAACTCATGAATCTGAGTTAATATCAAGTGGAATTTACCTCTTTGAAAATGTTGCTGATTTTTTTGAATTATTTTCAGTTCCATACTTTTGAAAGAAAGAAACGTTTATTATAAAGGGACACCACAGTAACAAATATAAAACAAATAACAAATATATAATATAAAACACGGAGTAACACGTAACTTACAATCAAACACATAATGTTTGTGAAATACGATGTCCGTGCGTCACCCAACAGGGTCCACATAATATCAGCGTCGTGGTTCACGCCGCGACTTGTGCTGAGTGAGGCACTTTTATCTCAGGACGTCCACCACCACCTTATGGTCATTTCGACTAACATCCGTCTTGCTTTTTTGTAATTGTTTTAGGGGAAATTTGATATGATGTTGTTGTCTTTTTTTGTGTGTGGCGTCCTTTTATAAAACTAAACAATAAACATACAACATACACGAGAACGAACGAACGTACTTTTCCTACGGTAAACAAAATTGAGCCAGAAATACATAAACATATATATATACCTATATTAATAAGTATAACTACTTATTAACATCAAACAAAATTATTCAAAAAAATAATCTAAATTTTAATAACTATAAAACAGCAATAAAACAAGGCTTATAGGTAGAAAGTCTATTTATTTATATTGGCAACACTTGAGAGCAGCGAGTAGGGACATTTGGCCCAAAGGACCCGATTCCAGGCCATAGCCCTTATTTAAAAAAAAGTAGGGACATTTTGAGTGTGACTATTTTATTTAATAAATAATTTTACTCCGTTTAACCCGATGTGTTATTTCTAATCTACAATTGTAGATTCCTAGAGAGGTATTACATCTATCCACCAATATTTCGTCAATCACGTCTTTTATTCAAACTAAAATCCACCTTATTATTACTGCACTGTGATCGTTATTTGTAGGTTCGTATGCAGATCTTGGTTTTACCGTGATATTTTCACCCATAGACAATATTATTGCCGACCAAGTTTACAAAAATCGACCTTATTATTACTGCTCTGCGATTGTTATTTGTAAAGAGTTTTCTAAACTTCGTCGTCAATAATTTTGTCTATGGGTGAAAATACGGTAAAGCCAAGATCAGCATACGACCCTACAAATAACGATCACAGTGCATTGATAATAAGGTCGATTTTTGTTTAAATAAAAAGTCATGACTGACGAATGTTGGATAGATGTAATATATTTTAAGTATATATTTTAAATATATTTTAAGGTCAAAATAAGTGTTGAAAATATTACCTCAGTAGACAAAAAACTAAATTTAAAAAAGCACAAAATATAGGCTCGATTTAAAAAATAACATAAGTTCAAGACTAGCAACTATATCCCAATGAGGGACTTTCCAATCGACGTTCCCCAAACACACGATAGATGGCGTTGTTCACTTTTAACGTGATAATTACCTATTTTCTCATTGCTTTGCATTGCATTTTTTTTGCGATTGATGAATGTGGAGGAAGCAAGAGAAGTGTGTCAGGATCGAAGCAAATGGAATTTTATAGCCCGGAGGGAAATAGGCATGAGTTTATGTATGTATATTATGTTCTCAGTGCTCGGTTAAATAATTATCCAAACATGTAATCTAATGGCAGAAGCATATATAAAACTAATTGTTTCTTGATATTTGGATCACATTGTGTATAGAATGATGCTGCTACCTATATTGCTTCTCTTTATTTTGTTCGGAATAATAATGGGTGGAAGTTGTAATTGTACCTTGGTGTAATAAAAAGGGTCATCATTTACCAAAAAACAAAGATAAAAGATGCATTATATCTGTTATCCATGAAATTAGAACTTTAAACGAAGAAAAACTTAACAACGCCATCTATCGTGTTTTTAGGGAACGCCGATTGGAAAGTCCCTATTTGGCTACTTGACAGTTGTAACAATAAAATATGAAATATGTCGGATATTGTAGTTTATCATTTACCGATAATTATCGATTAGTCGGTTTTTTTATTTAGAACATTTTTGATTATTTTATTTTTACAAATTAAGAATGCGTTTTTTTACCTGTATTTTACAAAACCCGAAACACGGGCGGCCATGATTGAACTTCGTGTGACGTCACATTTCACATATTTTTTTTTATTTGCCCATTCGGGCAGGCAAAGGGAACTTAGCCCATACAGCCTAGTCTTTGGTCATCTTAATCTTTTTTGGAGAAGCACCCAGAAAATGTCTTGAGTCTTCAATCTTCAGGTAATGTCCTTAGTTTTCAATTTTACAGCTTCATTTATAATAATAATAATTCTTTATTAAAGGCAAAAACAAAACCCATTACAATATAAAATATAAAATTATAGAATATAAAAATCCAATTATACAAAATAAAATATAAAACAGTTAAAGTGTAAAACATGAAATTTTAAAATAATAATATGATAAAAATAATCCGTTAAATAATGTCTTTAGTGGTATCATTTTGCTTTTGTCATTTTTGAGTAGTGTTTTCACATAATAAACAAAAACTATCTGTCAGGTTTCAAGTGATACTGTTTGACAGTTTCTTTGTTTGTTGAACTGTGACGTCACTGGGCAAAATGTCACGTGATCAACCGTTTACGCGCGAAATTTAAACTAATTGAAGAAAAATGAGTTTTATTTTCTAATATTATAAAGCTTTTTCGGGAAAATAAAATGTTTTAAGAGGTATATAATAAGCAATTGCAATTTTTAAAATTCTTATCCGAAAACTGTCAAGTGGCCAATTTAGGTGAGGAGGTACATCCATCGCAAGATGATCTATGTACAGTCATGAACAATAACATGTACCCACTTTAGAACCCTGTCGCATAATGATATTTGACATTTACTGAGACTTACGGCTTCATTTGTCGAAAAAGTTAATGTGACATGGTATCAAATTGTATACATATTAGTACTCGTGACCGCACCCACGCCTCAAGGTTTAATATAAGTCGTTATTTATTACCGTAAGAGTCGACTTGGCGAACAAATTTTATTAAATTTTAGTTTGACATAGTCATACACACACTTACATAATATAAACTCACGCCCAAACGGGTGGGCATAGCGCTAAATATTGACTGTTTTTAAAGCTGACAAACGAATAAAAAATAAAATAAAGTAAAAAAAAACGAATATAAAAATATTCAAATATAATTTATTTATAAAATATTTTACACATAATATAGAATTAATATTATTAAAATAAACAAAACAAATAAATACCCAAAAATAATGTAATATAGTAAAAAGCAATTAAAAAATAATTTTAAGAAAGATTTTTTATCGTGAGGAAACCCACATTCCCGATGCATTTTCGGAGGTATGTGACCTAAGCTGTATTGGGCTGGTTTTCCCTTCGCGGGTTGGAAGACAGGCAGTCGCTTCTGTCAAAAGTCTGCTCACCCCGGAGGGAAATAGGCGTGAGTTTATGTATTTGTGTATGTATGTAAAGTTTTGTCCGCAAAGTTAACCATCGTCTATAAGCCAAAGATATAAAGTGGAGGTACTTGAAATTGTATAAAAGTTATAAAATGTAAATTAAAAATAATTACAAAGTAAGATTTTATCAGTTCTATTTAAAAATATATACCTACTGTTAAAAAAACATAATTTGTAAAATAAAATAAAAATGTCGTGAAAATTAAATTAAAGGTTGTATATAAATGTTAAGATTAGGGTTAATGTTACTATATTATTACTATAATATTATGTTTTTAAGAATTTTATTGGAATCACCCTAAGACCATATACAGGTTGTAAGTGACATCGTAACGAACACTGAGGGGGATGATTCGGATATGTTTTTGAGTTAATATCACGTGGAATTTTCCGTCGCAAAACACATGAAAATGTTAGTGTTTTTTTTTTACGTGTACGACGGAAAATTACGCTTGATATTAATTCAGAATCATGAGGTGACTCATTCCCTGAGTGTTCGGTGCGGTGTCATTAACACCCTGTATATGATCTGAGAATATGCCTACACAATAGTTTCGTACAAAACAACGATAGTAACACATAACCGGTTTTGATATTTAGCGCCCCGATTCCCGCAGACACCTCCTAAATTTATTTTAAGTTATACCTGTCATTTTCTTATCCACAAAATAAACATGTAACACAGGAATATATCTACATATAAATCAAACAAACGTACAAAAGGCGGCCTTATTGCTAGGATAGCAATTTCTTCCAGACAACCTTTAGGTGATGTGATATGATTAATTAATTTAATACACCAAGCGGATTTAATTGTCAACTTTTGACAGTTTTTCTTATTTTTTTTTTGATCTTCGGCTGCACGCACAGTATGAATTGCACAAATTGTATTTTTTTTTACTTTTCTTTTTCGCACGTTTTGGCAAGCGGTGACGAAAATGGACGGGGGCAGATGTGTCTAGCATGTATATTATACCCACTCCTCGCCAGCTATGTTAAGTCCCATGTAATAGGGGGCAAGCCTATTGCCATCCGAGCACAAATCGTGGAAACCACGTGACATCAATTATCTGCGATCCAAACATGAAATCAAACTCATAAAGTCGAATTTAGTGGTTAAGAAACCATGCCGGGATTCCAATCCAACCCGTGACACTAACTGACACTCCGAACAAAGCTCAAATTCATATTCAAACCATTTATTGGGACTAGTGATGTGCCGGATCGTTAAAAATGTATATCCGCGGATACGGATCTGAATACGGATATTTAGTGTAAAGATCCGCGGATACGGATACGAATACGGATCTTTATTTTCTTAAAAAAAAAATTCAAGTTTTAGTTATTTCATTGTTATAAAAGTGATATTTTATCTTGCTTTCATTATAAAGATCTATCTATCTAAATTTTTGCTATATTAAAGTGCCAAATATTTGATTTTAAGAAATAAAAACAATCTGAGTGGAATTATATAGCTTTTTATTTAATAATTCTACTTAATCACCTGAAAAAGATCCGTAAAAGATCCGCGTGAAAAGTAACGGATACGGATACGAATTTTTCTTTTATCTCGGATATCCGCGGATACGGATACGGATATTCGGAACATCACTAATTGGGACACACAGCTACATTGGATAGATGTTACAAAGATAAAGATAAGACCGCTGTGATCTGCCGGTATGCATACAATAAAATTCGGTGAGCCAAGAAGTTACTTACAGTGTTTAATAATTTTAATTTGTTTCACATGCTAGAAACAGTAAAATGTAGTATACGAACAGAAGCTATCACGGTTATTTATATTATTATTTTATTATTCTTTGACAACAGAATACTTGTCTTTGACAAGACGACAAGCTGCAAGAAAATCCTCGGCACAGGGCCCTAGACGTTCTTCTTTTTTTTAAAAACGAAATATTATACAATAGGGTATTTAACTGGGTCAAAGATAAATTATAAAATGCTAATCTAGAAATAGAATCCAGCCTAATATGATCAAAAATCAATCTAATTTTACTTTTCGACTTATTTTCGAATTTTATTTATGAATTAAAGTAACAATGAGTACGACGTTTGACCGCTTTTATTGATGACGTCACAGGACAGTATTTCCATACAAACTCCAAAGAAAACTTTCGTTTTGACGTTTCGTAAAATGTATCTCATTTGACTCGGTTGTCAAGTAGCGTATTCAGTAATTTGGCTGCCTATTTGTAGATTTTATGAAGTATAACATAACTGATACGGTTTTATTTCTTCTTCGTAGTGCTGATGATGAAGAAGAATATGATTCGGAAGAAAGAGCGTGCTTTAAAGGCGAAACCTGTTTGTATAGCTAGTCGCTTTCAATAAATTGAGGTGGTGATACGGAATACTAAGTCAATGCAAATAGACTTAAGACAAGGATTTTTAAATTGTTGAGAATATAAATACAGAGTGTTAGTGACATCGTAACCAAAACTTTGAGGGATGTTTCAGACCATGATTCTGAGTTGATATCAAGTGGAATATAAAAATAAACACTCAAATTGTCATGAATTTTCCGGCAGGATATTCCATTTGATAATCAACTCAGAATCATGGTCTGAGTCATCCCCCTCAGTATTCGTCACGGTGTCACTAACACCCATGCCTGGGTACCGTATGTACTTGTACGGAGTGTAAGTGACATGGAATACTGAGGGGGATGATTCAGCTGATTATTCTGAGTTCATATCAAGTGTAATTTTCTATCGCAAAAGTATAGAACTAAAAATGGTTTGAAAAGAATAAAAAAAAAATCATGAAGTTTGCGACGGAAGATTCCACTTGATATCAACTCAGAATCATCCCCCTGAGTATACGTTACGATGTCACTAACACCCTGTATTCGGATCAGTGGCGGCCCTAGCAATATACGCCAGTATGGTAGTCGCAACTGATTCGAAACGTACTCATTGCGTTGCTTTCCAATTGCTACTGCAATTAGGGCTTCTCTATGTTTACCATCAGGCATAGTTGAGCCAACATACTTGGCCTTTATAAAAAAGGGTGGTCCCGTCTTGGCTGATTATCCCCCCACCCCCTGAAACGGCACATGGTGCGGTCGCACCGGTCGCACCACAGGGCCGCTACTGAATTTGGATGTAGATATCCTAGCAGCACCATATGATGGCCAGTCATATGCCGTTCCCGGCAATATTCCCATTTTGGTAACGTCCCCGGCAGTAAAAACGAAAAGAAACTTTTCAGTGTAACTTAAATTTATTTTTGCGTAACAACAGTAGCATTTCAATATGTATTTACTTTTTTTGTATACCTTTTATTTTACAACCTACTTAATATAAGCAGTAGACTATTTGACCATACACCAGAAATATACAGGGTGTTAGTGACATCGTAACGAAAACTTTGAGGGATGATTCAGACCATGATTCATGAGTAGTCAAGATAAATGTTCCGTTGCAAAAGTATAGAACTGAAATTAATAAAAAAGAAACTAAACTATTTATGAATTTTCCGACAAGAAATTAACGTAACGAATACTGAGAGGGATGATTCAGATTCAGCTCATTATTTTGAGTTAATATCAAGTGGTATCAAGTGGAAGTATCATCGAAAAAGTATAGACTTGAAAATAATTAAAAAAAAACTGATAAAATAATGAAATTTTCGACGGAAAATTCCACTTTATATTAACTCAGAATCATGGTCTGAATCATCCCCCTCAGTATTCGTTACAATGTCACTAACACCCTGTATATTTGACAGTGAGTTATTGAGTACAAGTATGCTATTTTTACGTCCACACAAAATTTTATTACACATTTTAAAGTAATGGAATTAAAACCTTAGTTTTATTTTTAAATAATGACACAAATGCACAATTGTATGGTATTTTTTAAGCAATATACTAATTTTATATATAATTTAGTGTCTAGTAACTATATACATAATGGTTCCGATTTTCTCAGACACATGCTATATACTAATTTGTCAATTTTAAAACTCTATGGCCCCCTCATCAACCTTAGTGTCGGGGTTACTATTAAGCCGCCAAAGGCCCCTGACGTAGCTCATTTAATTGCCATGGTATAAGAAGACCAGCCATGCCCAAAAGTGACAGCTAACATTTCAAGGTTAGCCCAGCTGACGTCATCCTGCCCTGTATTGCCATTTTGTAATAAATAAATTACCCACGACCAATGTTTTTATATTTACTTTGCAAGGAAATTTTGGACTTTTAGTAAAAGATTTACTTGCTTTAACGTTCATCATATCCATCTTAGGACTTCGTATCAACAGTGGCTGCAAGTTGTCTTTGATTACTTGTGGCTCTGCCCACCCCATTTGGGATTACGGGCGTGAGTTTATGTATGTATGTATGTATTTACTTGCAGTTTTAATGTTTTTTTTTATATATGTGACAAGTAATAGTAATTAAATACATTAGTCAGTGATTCACTTAATTTTCCATAATAAAATTTACGTCTTTGGAATGTTGAGATATCAATTTAATGGTAACTCTTACGTCATCAAAGGGCCAGCAATGGCGGCTTGTCATAGGATTGAGCATACCTGGTTTTTATATACCATGGTAACTAATAAATACTTATTTGCTGTCAAACGATTTTAAGTTATTTTTGGCCAGAATACGCATCAATGTGGATATTCACAGGCCTGAAATACTAAGTACAACAACTGTTTTAAAAAAAAAAACTTTTGAAGTATATAACATAAACTTTCGAAATAAAACTGACTCGAAATGTTACAAATGTATAGTTTAATAGGTATAAAGAAAATTATAAAAATTATCTATAAAACGTTTTTTTAATTTCGAAATCTCTAACTTCTACAGTTAAAAAAAAGTGTAGTCTTTAGTTTTGCTCTAGTAACTGCAAAATGTCGCCCAAATGCAGTTTCTATGCAGCTTGTATATTCTGAGCAGTGAAAAGTAAATTACTGGACACTATTTTAACACTTCAAATGCAAATATAAGTTGATTTAGAAGGTCGTATCTTTCAAAAGAACGTTAAAATTAAGGAGCGACTGAAAAACAGCGTCTGTTTCTTCGGAATTAGACACAACGCTGACTTCGATCCTATTCACTGCCGTGCCACATTATGTACTGAGTTTTAAAAATTGTTTTATGATATTTATTTATTTATAAAAAAAAGGTACACCAACAGCTTATATAATAAAACATTAAATAAAATAAAAGTTACATCAGGAATTAGACTGTTACATAAGCCAATTATAGGTGCACACAACATTTGCAAAGTAGGACAACGTAATCGTTTAGTAGATAACTAAATAATAAAATTTAAAAAACAGATAAAAAAAAAATACATAAAAAAGTAAAATATATATTATGCTGGAGGACATAAATATTTATTTTGTTGTTTTTACTCTGTTTGTAACACTTTGTATGTAATGTGTCACAATTTGTTGAATAAACATTTTCTCTCTCTCTGTCTCTCAAAAGCATTAGACCAAATGTTGCTTGTTAGCAAGTTTATTGCCAGCTGAAATTCTGGTACTGTTATTAATAGTAATAATAATGAATACTATTTAACGTGCGTGTGTGGAGCCGAAGCCAACATGTAGAGGCCCCTTAAAACATTTTAATCTGAAGGTGATAGTAGGAATGTTGTAGTTACTAATAACTAATAATAATAATTACAATACTTATCACCTTTAGATTATAATGTTTCAACCCTCTACGTGTTGGCTTCGGCCCCACGCATGCCTTCAGGGATTATTACACCTATAATATAAGAAGACCAGGTATGCTCAATCCTATGACAAGCCGCCATTGCTAGCCCATTGATGACGTAAGTGTTACCATTAAATTGGTATCTCAACATTCCAAAGACGTAAATATTATTAATGACAATTAAGTGAATTACTGACTAATGTATTTAATTACTATTACTTGTCACATATATAACAATCATTAAAACTGCAAGTAAATCTTTTACTAAAAGTTCAAAATTTTCTTGCAAAGTAAATTAAAAAAAATAGTCGTGGGTAATTTATTTTTACGAAATGGCAACGCAGGGTTTAATGACGTCAGCTGGGCTAACCTTAAAATGTTAGCTGTCACTTTTGAGCAAACCTGGTTTTCTTATACCATGGGTGTAATAAGCCCTTTCCAAAGTTCCGGGACTCCATATGCCCGAGCTTTTAATTAATAATAATTATTACTATTACTATTTTTGTGTATATTCTTAAAAGATACCAACTTCTAAATCAATACGATGACGTTTTTATGCAAATTATTACGTTATAAATATCGTATTTGGATGCGTTTTTTTTTTTTGTAATAAAATAATAGTTGTTATTCTTGTATTTTAATAGTGAATATTGTAGATAACTTGTCGTGTGCAATATAGCTGAAATATTTAAACTTTGAAGGTAGAAGTAACATTTAAGAAGAGACTTTCCAGGGTTTGTTCACCAAAAACAATATAGATGGAGTTGTACAGCTTTATCGTGTTAATTATCCATTTTCTACAAAATATAACGTAACGGCAGAAGCATATTATATAAAAAAAATTGTTGCTTGATATTTGGATCACATTATGTATAGAATTACGTTGCTACATGTATTGCTTCTCTTTATTTTGATCAGAATAATAAATGGGTGGAAGATGTAATTGTGCTTGGGTGTAATATATATTACAATAAACAATTCACGGCACGGTTTTTTGTTGGCACGTTCAATTCATTTATTACTAATTATAAGCGTAATATGGGTACTGGCAGAATATCAGTGTTGGTGAGAGTGGGGCACTCGTACCATACTCTTAGCAACAATATGCTGAGTCAGTCCCATTTCCCTGGGCAGTGTTAGCTACTAGTCACAAATTGTTAAACTTAATTTATGTAAATGCTTTTGTAACCTTCACTGTTTTGGGAATAAAGTTATTCTATTCTATTCTATTCTAATAAAAAGGGTCATCATTGATACCGAAAAACAAAGATAAAAGATGAATATGTCTTTTATCCATGAAATTAGAAGGTTAAAAGTAAAACATAATATCTGTTAACCATTAAATTAGAAGATTAAATGAAGAAAAAATCTGTACAGCGCCATCTACATTGATTTTGAGGAACGTAGCGTGGAAATCTCTCACTGACGTTAGAAGACTAATAAAATACATTATTAAAATGCCAGTCAATCGTGCGCTAGTTTTGACTTGTAATAAAATACTGATATCGGAATCGATAATCATTGACAAATACGATGATAATACTGACTAATGGTGTCTCTTTGGGCGGACTAACTTAATCTAAATTTAGCTTGACAGCTCCTAAAGTAATACCGTCCTTCACTCACTATAAGTGTAAGAAAGGGAGGCAGCTACTTTCATAGGCGGGTCCAGGGGGAACATGGGGACATTCACTGCAATTTTATTTAATTCTCGACTATAGAGAGATAGGTTGTCTGTCACTTGGCCCAAACAACCCCGCCCGCCCCCCCCCCCCCCATATTAGAAGAAGCTCCTAAAGTAATACCGTCCTTCACTTACAATAAGTGCAAGAAAGGGAGGCAGCTACTTTCATAGGCGGGTCCAGGGGGGGGAACATGACACATCCACTGCAATTTTATTTTATTCTCCACGGAGATAGGTTTTCTGCGACTTGGCGAAATTCCCCATATTAAAAAGGAGCACCCGGTTACTTGCGATCATGTCAAATTAAGTTTTAAGTTGACGGTTGCCCGAATTTGCACCAATGAGTGACGATACAATTGTCATATGACAGAGAGTGTTGCAACTAGAGAATGCAATCCCGACTGGAGATAGCAAATTCTTCATCCATTTTGTCACGTTTTTCTATGACGTCATCGGTTGCTTTTTCATACAAATTCCGTAGTGATTACGTGTTTTGACGTTTAGTAAAAAGCAACTGATTTGACTATTGTACACCACTAATAAAAGGCATGTATTCCGAAATGGTAACATTGAATTTTTTGAGGTGAAGTATTTTATAATTTCAAACAAAAACGGAAAGACTTAAAAGTAAATTAACGACCTGTGTTCATTATAAATAAAGAAATATTGGCCCCGATTCCCGTAGACACCTCCTAATTTTATTTTAAGTTATACCTGTCATTTTCTTTTCCGCCGAAAAGGAAAGGAACGGATGATTGGCAGATGTTAATTTTAATGAATGAATAACCCGAATTAATCAAATAGTCATCACGCTGATATGCAACCCGTTTGACGTGTACTGTCGACTTAATTCTGTCGGGTTATTGGCCTATGTAAAATTTTGAGAGGGTTGTTTATCTTTCTAAAACTGACGTGTGTTTCATAAATTTTATGCCTGTCGATTACCCGTCTCTTTCCTTTTCGGATAATAATATGACAGGTAAAACTTAAAATAAAATTAAATGGTGTGTAGAATCAGCACCATTGTAACTGACTGCGGTGCCTTTGTACCTGGCCAATATTGAGATATATTTCGCGAAGTTACTACCTAACTTCAGCTTCTGTTAGCTAACTGCTGTTGCTGTTAACTGACGTCAAGTTGCTATTAGCTGACACAACAAATATGAGCAACGAACGAACAGCTAATAAAACTAAATTAAATAAAACGTTTTAAATTTCTGTGAGCTATTGGATGTCTCTCGTCAGCTAAGATGAGGCAACTAATGACGTCAGGATGGAAGTGACTTTGCGAAAGTATAGAAACAGTCTAAAATATAGATTAAAATACATTTTAATGTGTAAATGTTATGTTGTTGCGATGTAAAAAAAATGCTAAAATCTATGAAATATTTATTAGTAAAATAATAATTTTTGTTTTATTTTTGAGTATTCAAAATGGCGCTCATGAGGCTTTACTATAAGCACACCCCGGACACTTCATACAAAATAACTCGTTTTACACAGACACTACACATTGACGTTATCGTACACCCGCATCTGTGTGTGTGACGTATGACGCCATACGATTGAAGACTAAAGTAAGACCGAGGGGGTGAGGTAAACCTAGCTTTCCCGCTGGTGGGGAGCGGAGAGTTTGCGCTCTATAGGTACGTAGTGTTATTTCGAAGTGTTATGTAAGAAGTAGACTCGATTGCCAACTCCACAAATAACCCAGCGTGAAGATACCTATAGCAGCTGAACGCTTTTTTAACGAACCCTATAACAATCAATTAGTGAGGAAGTTTTTTATCAAATTATATTTTCCAATTAGGTAAATAAAGTTTATATTTGTTTGTAGCTGTATACATCACAGTCGCGAATTGGTTTTGGTCAAATATTGTCCAATGGGTGATAAAAAAAGTATTTTAGGAGTATGTCTTGTAAGTACCCACCTGTTTTACATACATTAGATCAATCCTATTGTCCTTTGGGGTCGGCAGAGACTACATAATTCCAATTACAAACCTGAAATCCTTACACACCACTTTATTATCTATTTTTTACCGACTTCAAAAAAGGAGGAGGTTCTCAATTCGACCGTATATTTTTTTTTTTTTTTTTTTTTTTTTTTTTTATGTTTGTTCGGGCATATCTTCGTCGTATATGAACCGATTTTGATAATTCTTTTTTTTTATTTGGATTATTAAGGACTTACAATTAGTAACGGCAGGAAGAGTCTCAATATAGTGTTAGTGACATCGTAAAGAAAACTTTGAGGGATAATTCAGACCATGATTCTGTGTTGATGTCAGGTGGAATTTCCCGTCGAAAAATTTATGTTAGTGTTTTTCAAAATTATTTTCAGTTTCATACTTTTGCGACGGTAAATTCCTCTTGCTATCAACTCAGGATCTGTATATAGTTTTATAAACGTATGTCTACCATCGTGTGGATTGTTGAGTAAGTTAAAACCTCATCGACCCTGGTGTTAGCGTTTTGATTGAGTCGTCGAAGGTCCTGACATGACTCATGTAAGGATTACTTACTAACACTAGTAAGTAGTAACCGGGACCAACGGAAGTACTGTAAACGGAGGTTGGTATTTTACACATAGGTACATGAACTCACGCCTATTTCCCACCGGGGTAAGCAGAGACTATAGAATTCAATTTGCTTCGATCCCGACATACTTCTCTTGCTTCTTCCACATTCATTCAATTAGTTATTTTAATGTCGATATTATCAAATTTTTAAATTTTCTAGCTTACAATATCAGTAAGTTTAACAACGGCAAACAATGGCGATGTGTCTTCATTTCAACTGGTGAGTTGATATATTTCTCTTATTACAAATGTATCTCATTTAAAATGCTTCAATTAGTCAGACAATTGGCCCCGAGTCCTGCAGACACCGCCTAATTTTATTTTAAGTTATACCCGTCATTTCCTTAACCGTCGAAAATGAACGGCAATCGACAGGCATAAAATTTATGGGACATATGTCAATTTTAGGCAGGAATTAAGTAAAAAAAATAAAATGGGTTGCATACCAGCGAGATGCCAATTTCATTCGCCCGGGTTATTCATTCATTTTAAAATTAACATTTGTCAATCATCCGTCCCTTTCCTTTTCGGCGGATAAGAAAAACTTAAAATAAAATTAGGTGGTGTCTGCAGGAATCGGGGCCTTGTCTGGTAAATATAGCGTAAGAAATATTCTGATGCAATTCTAATGAAAAGTAATCTTCTTTCAGCTTGCTCGCCTCTCCTTCCCTACGGTGGAAACAGTAAGTTATATAATTAGTAACATTCAAAACCCAATAATATAATAATGGGAGATTTTCTTATTTTCATGCATTTTCATATTTTCAGAAACCTTACAACATGCCCGGTATTAAAGACATAGATCCCAAACATAGTTACGCGGACGACAAGTTTGAGAAACTTCAAGAATACTACTCCTACATGAATGGACGGATGAAGGAGCCCCATAATCCAGTGAGTTTGTATTTAAAACATACTTATTCAGAAATAAATTGTAGGTATGTAGGTTTTAGAATTTGCTCATCATCACTAATTTAAGAGCCACGCTCTTGTCGGTGAAGCATTCTCCACTCTTGTCTATCAAATGACTGATATTTACTTCCTGATACGACACGACGTTCACCTTCTCTTTAATGTATTCCGTGTAAGGTCTTCTTGGTCTTCCCCTTCATCAGTCGTGTCTTATTAAGTGTCCATCTTCTGTCCATGTCTCATCAATAACTCTCAATATTTTCCTCTTTTCCCTTACTCTTACTAGCACTTCCTCATTAGTTACTCTTTCAGTCCAACTTATCCTTTCCTTCCTCTCCAACACTACATTTCAAAGGCCTCGAAGGAAAATTGTACGGCTATTGAATCGAAAATGATACCAAACCTGACTAAATATCTAAATCCTACGTAGTTTTTAACGTAAGACTGTTAAGGCTAAAATTGGCATGAAAAAAATCAGGTGGATCCACTTCGAAAACCCGTCTTAGGGATCCAAAGACCAATCCTGTCGAAGGGAAACTTTAGTTCAGCAAAAGCCGTATTCTTCGGTTTTTCGTCATGTACCCTGTACCCTGACATGGCTCATGTATTGGTATTCGCGGTCCGTTTTTTGCAACTCGACGCCCAAGCGTCTATTTTGCGTGGCTCATGAAACAACCACATAATCACTTTAGTAAATAGTACGGTTTGTTTTACATCTGTTATCATCACATACAGACAGAACGCAAGGAAATCCTAGAAAGCGCTGAGAAGAAGCTATTCCTCTTCGTAGAAGACCACGTGAAAGACCTGAAGCGGCTCCTGTTCGCCACCGACATGGCCCTCATGTCCATGGTGCTGCTGAAGTTGAATAAGAAGATGGACACCTCGGAAGCCAAGATCAAGAGCACCCAAGCCAAGATCCCCTTTGGACTGTATACTAGCCCAGGTAAGATCCAATGGAGGACTTTCCAGGCTAGGTTCCCCAAAAATGTATGAAGCTGTACAGATTTGCCTACGTTTAACCTTCTAATTTCATGGATAACAGACATTATGCTTCTTTTATCTTCGTTTTTGGGTATAAATGATGACCCTTGTTATTACACCTAGGCACAACACATCTTCCACCTGTTATTATTAGGCAGCGTCGTAATTCTACTTATAAGTACATAAATATCAAGTAACTATTATTTTTATATGTGCTTCTGCCATTACATTGTATTTTGGAATGATTATGTTTAAATAGGTAATTGAGGAGCTCGGTGGCGCAGCGGTAAACGCGCTCGGTCTGCGATTGTTGAAGTTAAGCAACTTTCGCAAAGGCCTGTCATAGGATTGGTGACCACAAAAAAAATCATCTTGAACTCCTCCGTGCTTCGGAAGGCACGTTAAGCCGTTGGTCCCGGCTGCATTAGCAGTCGTTAATAACCATCAATCCGCACTGGGCCCGCGTGATGGTTTAAGGCCCGATCTCCCTATCCATCCATAGGGAAGGCCCGTGCCCCAGCAGTGGGGACGTTAATGGGCTGATGATGACGTTTTTTGTAGGTGTTTTTGGTCTATTACAGAAACGACATGTAACCAGGAGGTCTTAAGTGCAACCAGTTAATTTATTGCTTTGCAAGAAACTGATTGGACTTTTGCACCTTATCGTACCTCTGACTACCCCAATAGGGATACAGTCGTCAGCTTATGTTATTTTATTATTTGGTTCTAGAATTCAAATGTCTGGGCACGTCGTATTACATTGCGTCTGCGCACAACCAGGAAGACGCTCAGATGATACTCTCCAGCGAGAGAAAGCCACACTGTTACACATTCAGAGGTAAGCCACGTCGTCAATAGCATTAAACAAAACTTTTATTTACTTGCACGTTCAGCTGTTTGTCTTCCCGGGCATGTCGTAAAAACCGACAGAGGGATTGTGTCCTCTAACATGATGGACTATTTTATGGGCGATAGGCTGATCCCTTATCACAATACGGTTCATCATATCCAGCTTACGACATCGTATCAACAGTGGCTGCAAGTTGTCTTTGATTACTTGTGGCTCTGCCCACCCCATTAGGGATTACGGGCGTGAGTTTACGTATGTATGTATATTTACTTGTAAACAATGTTTTTACAAAAACACTCGTTAAAACTGTAAAATAGTTTCTATAAGGTATGTTGGCAGTATCAAACTCACTACTACTTACTGCATATAAAGCATTTTAATGACGATAAAAACTGCCTACTTCTCCCAGCAGGTGTCGCTACTGTTGAGTGTTCTTAAGTTTTGACATTTCCCCTTACTATTTGAGTAAACAAACATAATTGTTTTGGTTATATTTTTACACTACAACCCTTTGCGCAGCGTTTAACTGCAAAATCATAGTGTTATATTTATTCCCTAAAGATCGAAAAGAACAAAACTTATTTTCAATCAAAACTGCCTTTTTCCAAGTGGCTTTTCTTGTTCGTAACTCATTCTTCAGACAGGATACACTCCACGTTGCTACACATTTTGTAGCAATTTATCACGAAGTTAGCTGGACAGTATGGAGAACTGTCAAAATTTAGGAACGCTCAACAGTGCTGCCACCTACATTTGAGCTTCTAGTTTTTATTTTTACAAAAAGGGTTATTATAAAGTTAGTCATTAAGATATGAATGCATGGGATTAACTGTCTGAGAACTGATATTAGGCAGCTAAATTACTCAATTGTATACCAATATTTTATGTTTATTTTTTTAAAGAACGTCTAGGGCCCTGTGCCGAGGTTTTTCTTGCAGCTTCTTTTCCCCGGCTATACAGGTTGTGAGAAGCTGCAGTAGTTTTAGGCGGATGAGACGTTCGTTATGTAAAAATTGACGATTCAAAGTGTAACTATGTTACCAACTGAATAAAGATATTTTTGAATTTTGAATTTGAATTTATTCTCCTTATATTGGCTTCCGGTATTTGAAGCACTACCCTAAAACGTTCTGTCCAGGTGCGTTCGCGTTCATCGGGTTCTACCACCGCCATTCGGAGACCACGTACGTGGGGCCCCACGCCGAGCAATTCCAGGCCAAGGACCCCAGCCAGGGCCTCTACTGTCACTCGGACGATAACTGGAGCGACGCTCAATGCATATACAAGTTAGTAGCCTGAGACGTTTGACGCCCTAAAGACTAAAGGTACGACAAAACCAGGTATACTCAAAAGTGACAGCTAACATTTCAAGGTTAGCCCAGCTGACGTCATCCCACATTGCGTTGCCATTTCGTAAAAATAAATTACCCCACGACTTCAGGTGGTAAGCGAATCGTATGAAAAATTAAATAATGGTAAGGAGATGATGTTGATGTTGTTTTTAATATATTATTATTATTTTATTTATTTTTTTTGCACTGTCTATCCCGCTACATTTTTCATTAAATTCATATCCTATACCTAAAGGTTGCCTGGAAGAGATTGCTACCTTAGCAATAAGGCCGCCTGTTGTACTACCAATTTAATTATAATACTAATGTATTTTTAAAGTTATTCAAGTGCAAATAGTAAGACCGAGCGGGGGTGAGGTAAACCCAGCTCAGCCGCTGGTGGGGAGCGGAGGGTTGCCGTTCTATACGTAGTATTTGGTAATATGATGATTAGTGGAAAGCTGAAAGCTGGTGAAAAATAAATGTGGTCTGTGATTTCTTTTGTAATGATATTTTTTTAACCTTCTCCACCAGGATCAACCCCCGCGAGGAGTTCCCTGAGTCGGTGGAGTACGAGCCCAAGGTGTCGTACTGGTGCGGCCCATATCGCTACTTCATCCCGGCCACCACGGACATCCGCTGCATATTCTCCATATTCTCCATGAACTTCATGCTGCGGTTTGGATACGATGGTGTCACCTACAAGAGCTCCGACCTGTCTTTCGTTAGTATTTCTTCTTCTTTGCGAGTCGATGGCGATCGATACTAAATTTTTGCTGACCAATAATTGGCCATGCTTACGGCATTGTCAGTGGCTTCCTTTTAATACTTATGACAAGTGCGGGGTATTCTTCTATCGTGTGGTTGTGAGGTGGAGTAACCTCATCAACCCTGGTGTCAGGGTTATTATCGAGCCGCAAAAGGCCCCTGACATGCCCCGTGTAACGACTATGCACTCACATCAGAAAGCAGTAACCGGGACCAACGGCTTAATGTGACTTCCGCAGCACGGAACATCTTACTTTCGGACAATCGGGTGATCAGCCTGTAATGTCTTAACAAAACTAGGGATCACAAAGTGATTTTTTTGTGGTATGTCCCCACTCGGATTCGAACCAAGGACCATGAGTCCAAAGCTCAACCACTGGACCACAGAGGCCGTTTTTATTTACAGACACAGGATTACTGTTATAATTTCTTATTAAATTACAGATGTACCAAAATGGCCAAGTGTTCTACACTGACGAACCGTGGGCTGGCATGTCCTGTTGGAACTGGGCGTGCAAGTGGCGCCACAACCAAAACCAACGCTCCAACGAATTCTTCGTCAGCTAACTGCAATCCGAGCAACGCTCCGTCAGCTAACTTCTGCAACATACCGTCAGCTAACTTTAGCATCATACCGTCAGCTAACTTTTGCAACTTACCGTCAGGTAAATTCAGCAACATTCCATCAGCTAACTTTAGCAACATACCGTCAGCTCACTACTGCAACAAGCTTCTGTTAATTAGCTAACTTCTGTAAAGCTTCTAACCAGCAAACACCAGCAAACTGTATCGTAAGCTAAATTTATGATAAAGAAAATTGTTGATTTTGAATTGTTTTATAAATATTTTATTATATAAGCCGAAACATATTATCATATTTTATTTATATATTTGTGCATAAAAATCATATATTATTAAAAATAATAAAAGTATTACATTATTTATTTGTTTAATTTTATTTTAAGTTGTACCTGTCATTTCCTTGTTCGCCGAAAAGGAAAGTGACGGATGATTGACTACTGTCAATTTTAAAATGAAATAACCCGGGCGAATCAAATAAACATTTCGCTCATATGCAATCCGTTTGACGTGTGCTAACAACTTCCAATATAAAATTTCGGAAGCGCTTATTTACATTTCTGCATAAATATGACGTGTGTTCCATGAATTTTATGCCTATCGATTACCCGTCCCTTTCCTTTTCGGATAAGAAAATGACAGGTATAACTTAAAATAGAAAAGCAAGGCGCGGGCGGGGTTTCTTGCGGCGGAAGGCAAGAGGGAAACCACTGCCCTATTTTTCTCTAAAAAAGTAGCATGTAAAATGCTGCACAGACAAGAGCGTCGCTCTTAATTTGATGATGATGAACTTAAAATAAATTTAGGTGGCGTGTACCGGAATTAGCATTGACCCAAAAAGTGGATGCGGAAACTCAACTCTCAGTGGTAAAGATAAAAGTTAAGTCCAAAAGAAATTGCTGGGATTATTGCAAACTACGTTGAGATAAAGAAATATAAATCAAAGATAATATAATATTCCGTGTAATATTATTATCTTAATGATAAATAATGTACTTTTTCGATAAGCGCAGATTTTTGTGATTTTGTTATCATTTGGCACGTTTGTTGCTACGAGGTACGGGTCAATCGAAATAATCTGACGTCTGAAAGCAAACTCCACTTTGAGACGTGCCTGATTTATACCCAATTACGTAGTCAGATGCATGGTATAAGAAGCCTATAATATTCAAGTCAATTCTGTGACAAGCCGCCATTGCTAGCCCTTCGATGACGTAAGCGTTACCACTGTGTTACCATTAAATTGGTAACTCCAACGTTCCCTGGACGTAAATTTTATTAATACAGTAAATTACTGACTAAAAATCATTAAAACTGTGTGTATGTAAGTATGTAAATCTTTTACTAAAAGTACATAAATTCCTTGCAAAGTAAATTAAAAACATTGTTTTTGGGTAGTGGGGTGGTTTTTTGTTTTGGTTTTCCCCGAAGGGTAAGGCAAAGGGAACTATGCCCATACAGCCACGTCTTACGTATTTTTTTCTTGATGATTAATTAAATGATGAAAGGTGATGATGATGAAACCTAAGCCCCCACCCTCGGAGTAGACTCGTACTCCGAACCCCAAACGAATTAACTCAAAAGTCCGCATAAACTTTTGAGTTATGAAGCGGATTCCAGGCACGAAGCGAAAATAGGCAGATACACTTTGTTTATTGAATACCTACTCCGATATAATAAGACTGTCGCGAATGTCTTCCGACTAACTTAATGCGATCATTAACCACAAAACACCACTTCGTATTAATTCTTTAGATTATTCAATGAAGAAAGCAAAGTAACTGTCCCGTTCCCGCCATAAAGCCGGTAGTGGGGTGGGTTTATATGTTCGAATTTTGAAATTGGACGCCGACGTTCTTTCGTCTGATTTGAGTATGTCACAGTAATAGTCCGCGCCTGCGTGGCGCCTAAATATTTAATTTGTTTTTCCCTGGTGATTTTTCAACAAACATGCTAATCATTTGCAATAAAATTAAACCTAGGCTAAGTGCATAGTGTTTGGGGTTAGTGCTTTGTTGTGTGCCACGCCAGGGGCCTTTGGCGGCTCAATCATAACCCTGACACCAGTGTTGATGAGGCTGGTATTCCACCTCACAACCCACACGATAAGAAGAAGAAGAGTGCTTAATGTAAAAATAATGTGAATGTTTTTTTAAGTCAAGTGTAAAGCATATTTATTTACTGTGAACCTTCATTGCTCAAAAACTTTTGTTTGTGATTGGTGTGGTATTTAAATACTAAAATAAAAGCTTCTTTCGTAAGTACCTACTTAAGTAAGTAATGACGGTTAAATTAGGTACGTAGGTATTATAATTGGCAGCCCTCAGACGTCACACACACAGATGCGCGTGTACGATAATGTCAATGTGTAGTGTCTGTGTAAAACGAGGTTGTTTGTATGAAGTTTCCGTGGTGTGCCCACGTGATGGTGGGGAGCTGTATCGCCGTCTATAATGGTCAAGCCAACCTTCCAACTCGCGAAGGGAATACCAGCCCGATATAGATTAAGTCACATACTTCAGAAACGCATTTCTGTAATTTTTCCTCACGATGTTTTCCTTCACCACTGAGTGCGTGATAATAATTTAAAATTCGAATATGAATTCGAAAACAATTTCGAACATCATTGGATTAGGCAAGCGTTTTTCGAACTGGGTTACCATGGCTTTTAATACAGAGTGTTAGTGCATCGTAACGAATACTTAGGGGGAAGATTCAGACCATGATTCTGAGTAATATCAAGTGGAAATTTCCGTCGCAAAATTAATGTTTTTTTTTAGTTTTTAAAATTACTTATTTTAAATTTTATACTTTTGCGATGGAGGGAGGCCTTTGCCCAGCAGTGGGACACTTTAGGCTAGATAAGATAAGATAAGACTTTTGCGATGGAAAATTTATCTTGATATTAACTCGGAATCACGAGCTGAATCATCCCTCTCTGTATTTATTATGATGTCACTTACACCCCGTACAAGTACACACAGATATGAGTGTTAAGTGACACCGTAACGAATACTGAGGGGGATGGTTCAGGCCATGATTGTAAGTTGATATCAAGTGGAATTTCCTGTCGGAAAATTCATGAAATTATTTGTGTTATTTTAATTATAGTCAGTGTCAGTTCCTTACTTTTGCGACGGAAAATTCCACTTGACATTAACTCCAAATCAAAAAGTTTTCCTTACGATATTATTAAGTATAATTTTGATAATTTTAGAATGCGGGCCGCGCATTGATATCGCCGCAGTTCAAATCGCGCCAGTCAAATATATTCCGCTTGACAGCAACCAAACAACTCGAAAAAATCTCGAAAAAGGTCGTCGAAAAAACAACTGATTCATGACGCAACGTGGAAAGTTCCGAGGTTCGATCTCAGGGCCACTTTTTGTCGGATTAGACTATTTAAATCGAAATTACCTATTTCGAAAACTAGGCTTAATTTAGTAATGGTTATATTTCTTCAGTCACTACTATAAAAGTAAGGTCGGTTTAAAACCATCTAAACCAATCCGTTTAAAACGAAAAAAAACCGTTTAAAAACGAAATCAACCATTTATTTCCGTTTAAAACGGCTGCTGTTGATGACTATGTTTTTCTTAATTACAACTACATTTTCTTGATTTTACCGAGGTAGGAATATAAAGGAGTACCTTTAAACTGTGTAAATAATTTTTGAATGTGTAATAAGTATACTGTTATTGATAATAATATACTTAGCGTGTTTAGTTTTATAGGTAAGTACTGGTGCTAATTCCTGTAAATACCATCTAATTTTATTTTAAGTTATATCTGTCATTTTCTTATCCGCCGAAAAGGAAAGGGACGGGTAATCGACAAGCATAAAATTTATGGAACACACGTCAATTTTAAGCACAAATCTAAACCAACCGTCTAAAAATTTTACGTCAGTCACTAACCCGACACATTAATTTACTCATTCTTCCTAAAATTAAGAGCTGTGAATCATCCGTCCCTTTCCTTTTCGACGGATATGAAAATGACGGATATAACTTAAAATAAAATTAGGCGGTGTCTGCAGGAATCGGGGCCACTTTCTATTGATATTCTATAAAATAATAAGAAACATGACGTTAAGTGACCCAAAATTGCCCATAATGATATTTAAAACACAGTTCTTTAATTGTTGTAGGCGAGTTTTCAACGGATTAAAACGATTTATATTTTGGGGTTTAAAAATTTGATTTACATCTACAGTCGCACCCATTGGTATAAGGTACTTATACCCAATCTTAGGACAAACCGCCATTGCTAGCCCTTTTTGATGACGTAACCTTGTTACCATTACATAAAATTGCTATTCAAAATTCTAGATTAAGTAAATTAAATTCATCTTTTTTGGGGTTATGAATACGTTTTTACAATAAAATACCAGATAATATTTTTTTGTCAGAAAATAAATTTAAAGCTCACGTGAAGCTTACTTTATGTAAAAAAGCTTATTATAAGATTAATGACTACCTAAATGATAAAAATGTCTGGTATTGAATGTGTTCCTCTAGTTATTAAATAACTTGTAATGTATATCCTCATTGGTTTTTAAAAGATGTGTTGCTGTTGCAGTTTCTTGTCATTTCTTCTCCTCAGCCATAACACCTTGCGAAATGACGTAAATTCAAAAATGTTACATTGACCTTCAACAAGTTTATCCATGATAATTACGTTGAATAAATGATTTTGATTCTGATTAAATTGGTATCTCCAACACTCCAAGGAAATAAATATATTTTATTATTGAAAATTTTGAGAATTACTGACTAATGTATTTAATTACTATTCCTTGTCACATATATAAAGATCATTAAAACTGTAGGTAAATGGGTGAATATCAAAATGTGCTAAGTTTGGTGGCGAACTTACATACTTATTATGTTTTCGTGAAAAATTGGGTTCCGACATGATAAAGGATAGATCTAGTTTTTCACGAAAACATAATATGATAACATAACGTAGCATGTAAGTTAGTCATACTAACATATCTATGGACTGTAGTCTGAAAATAAATGTTTTTTTTTATTTTCATTTTTATAAAGCTCGCCACCAAACTTGGCACATTTTGATATTCACCCAAATCTTTTACTAAAAGGTCGAAATTTCCTTGCAAATTTAAGTACTTAAATATACGTTGTGAGTAATTTATTTTTTACGAAATGGGAACGCAGAGTGGGACGTCAGCTGGGCTAACCTTGAAATGTTAGCTGTCACTTTTGAGCATAAGTACCTGGTTTTCTTATTAAATACCATGATCGCACTATCATCGACATCAACTATGCAGTGTTATTGGAGTTTGCATCGATCTAGAGTTCTTAATTTCCATTCCATGTTTTATGATTATAATAATTAAGTAGGTGCAATTTTAGTGGAATATACTTTTGGGGTTCCGTACCTATCAAAAGTCCTAGGTCCAAGATAAATTATGCAATTATGATTACTGAATAAAGAGTGATTTAGTACATACATAAACTCACGCCCGTAATCCCTAATGGGGTGGGCAGAGCCACAAGTAATCAAAGACAACTTGCAGCCAATGTTGATACGATGTCGTAGGCTGGATATGATGAACCTTATGGTGATAAGGGATCAGTCGCCCATAACATAGCGATTAGCGATTATAGTGATTTAGTAGAAACAAAAAAACCATTTCCTTTTTCTAAAGATATAAAGATTGTGCATAAATTTAGGTACAGTTATAGATAATAGTTGCAGTTATAGTTGCAAATTACGTCTCACTAAATCTAAACTTATTATGAATTTTAATCAAGAAAATGTAATAAAAGCTTGAGTTTGTATGTTCTAATAGCTCGGTGGCGCAGCGGTTAATGCGCTCGGTCTGCGATTGTTGAAGTTAAGCAACTTTCGCAAAGGCCGGTCACTGGATGGGTGACCACAAAAAAAAAGTTTTAGGACCATCTTATGTGTTTGATACACATTCATGCAAAAAAAGAAAAAAGGTGGAAAGGAAGAATCCCAACCACTTGTGCTGTCTCCATACCCTGAAAATAGCCCAGCTCAAAGAAAAAGGGAAACACTTACGTGATCAGCTTCTTCACTCTTTTAACCAGGCCTGGTTTTTGTTGACAGCACAAGCAATCACAGCAGTCTTTATTACGTATTATTCTTGCAAACATCATTGTGAATAATAATATCTCGAGCTCCTCCGTGCTTCGGAAGGCACGTTAAGCCGTTGGTCCCGGCTGCATTAGCAGTCGTTAATAACCATCAATCCGCACAGGGCCCGCGTGATGGTTAAAGGCCCGATCTCCCTATCCATCCATAGGGAAGGCCCGTGCCCCAGCCGTGGGGACGTTAATGGGCTGATGATGATGATAATTGTTAAATTATTTTTTTCAAAATAATTTGATACATTCATTGCGCTCCTACTTACAAATTACTATTAGATATATGTATGTGTTGGTTCAGCAAAAAAGATTTTCGGCTATTAGCCACGGGCCCCTATAAAACCGAAACTGCCGTACAAAAACCTGTTTTAATTTGCAACCGTTTTTTATTCAACCTTAGTGATTCAAGTATTTTTGTACCGTTCTGTGACGTGAGAGGTCCAAAATTAGAAAGGTAGTATGTTTGTGACTATTTTTAGCCACGGAACAAGTTTGTATGGTAATTTATTCGGAGTAATAAGCGCTGGGCGTGCGCGGGGCGCGATCCAATTTCGTGCTTTTAAGGTGATTCTCACACTACCCCGCATGGTGCAGCGTAGCGCGTGGATGCGTGTCCTTCCGTTGCTTGTAAGTATCTGCGTTTGTATCTTCTTCTTATCGTGTCGATGGCAAACTAAATTGTATCGGCCCAAAACTTGGCAACAAGTATGGCGCTATCTGCAGCGCTCATCAGATCCTCCTGCGTACAGGTGTTCGGGCACGCAGGACACGATGTAAGATGTTCCATCGTTTGGGGAACAGTGCCGCACTTGCACTTTAAGGCCGAGCCATCCGAGAAACCCCACCTGAACAAATTGTCCTTACTTCGGCCCACCTGAGTCCGAAGTCTATTTAGAGACTTCCAGTTAAGCCAAGGCAAATCAACCTGGCGGAGGTCTCTCGGACGGCGAAACAAAAGGTTTTGGGAGGTGTACCCGTTCCTGCCAGATCCTGCATCTTTCTTTAGAGCGGTCCCTGTCCGTTTGTCCGTTTGTATAGAAAACACGCACAGTATAACACAGAAAATGCATCTACGCGCGTTCATGCGGATCACGCGCGTACAAGCGGAGAAACAAACCCTCGCGCGTAGGTGCGGGACGAGACGCAAGGTATGGCACACCGAATCCCGCAGTGCCGCGCGTGATTTAGGAACGGCTTTGAATGAAATGAGAATCGCCGTGCGTCAATCTACAAAACGCCCCTACGCGCGTGAGTGCGTGAAAAACCCGCACGATGATGCAGATCTGCACTCCCGCGCGTGGGTGCGTCGAGACGCAGCATGCAGCATGATGCGGGGCAGTGTGAGAATCGCCTCGAGAATTATGCATCTTTTCATAATCATAATCATTTATTTGTGAAACATGTGTAACATAACAATGATCTTACAATTTATATTTTGAGTTTCAACATGTCCAGCCTGGTCGGCATACAAATATTTAACACAAAAATGTCTTTTTAGATGCTTATAAAAAATATCAATAATAATAAAATGCATTAAAATAAATCGGAAACACATAAAATATTAATACATATTAAACAAAGCAACGTCAACAAAGTAGTAATAAGTCAATAATAATAATGTCAAAGATTAGAATAACAATAGTAAAAATATATTCAATCTCCAATTCAGCAAAAAAAAAAAAATTGTAAAAATATATTCAATTCTCTCTTACTATTTTTTTTTTGTGACTTATTGTAGATTTGCATGGCATTCACCACTTGGCCGGACAAATCATGTTACAGTACCATGTCACATTAACTTTTTTGACAAATTGAACTGTATGTCTCACTAAATGTCAAATATGTTGGTGCGACAGAGTCCTAAAGCGGGTACATTATATTGCTCATGGCTGTACACGTATGACAGTATCTCGACTCGCCTCGCACGGTCACACTATGCAAACTGCCGGCGTCGCAGAAGACAGCTACTATACCAGTGTTCTGGTATAATTCTATGTGATCCCTAGTATGGTTAACAGCCTCCGTGGTCTAGTGGTTAGAGCGTTAGGCTCACGATCTGGACCTCCGGGTTCGATTCCCGATGGTGACATTGTCGAAATCACTTTGTGAGACTGTCCTTTGTTTGGTAAGGACTTTTCAGGCTTGAATCACCTGATTGTCCGAAAAAGTAAGATGGTTCCGTGCTTCGGAGGGCACGTTAAGCCGTTGGTCCCGGTTATTAGCCGTAAAAACACCTCCACCAACCCGCATTGGAGCAGCGTGGTGGAGTATGCTCCGTACCCCCTCCGGTTGGTTGAGGGGAGGCCTGTGCCCAGCAGTGGGACGTATATAGGCCGTTTATGTATGTATGTAGTATGGTTAGGACATTGCAGAGTGATCGCGATAGATCTATCACGCACTCAGTGGTGAAGGAAAACATCATGAGGAAAAGTTACAGAAATGCGTTTCTGAGGTATGTGACTTAATCTGTATTGGGCTGGTATTCCCGTCGCGAGTTGGAAGGTGGGCTCGACCATTATAGACGGCGATACAGCTCCCCACCATCACGTGGGCACACCCCGGAAACTTCATACAAACAACCTCGTTTTACACAGACACTACACATTGACATTATCGTACACGCGCTACTGTGTGTGTGACGTCTGAGGGCTGCCAATTATAATACCTACCTAATTTAACCTTTTTTTTTGACGTGACTTATTGTAGGTTTGCCGCCGGTGGCATTAACTACTTGGCCGGACAAATGGGGAGCGCTGAAGGCTCTCACCCAGTACAACGTTTAAGACAACAGGCCTGAGGGTGCCCAGTTGGGCGCGAACCTCGGCTCAGGGCGTCGTCTGAGAGGAAGAATATTTAGAAGAATTAATCGACCCTAGTGGGTCAATAGCGATAAGCGCTGATTGAGGGAAGTCGTCGACCACGCCGGCGGGGTCGGTATCGGGGTCCTGAATTGTTTGGTGTCGCGAGCTCATTGGCTGCCATGGCTAGGGTCGTAGGGAGAATGGAAAACCAATTAATATTTACGATAGGTACTTTCCATAGCCTAGGTGAAGCCTGTTCTGTAGTTTTTCCTCATTCAAATAGACTGACGAAAATAATTTTGTTTTTCCGATCTCAGTAGACTTTAGGACACGTGTATCTGTCGATCGATTTCTCGTACAGTCGCCTTTCAAAATAACTACCCTACCTACATGGGCGCTTCTTCAAACACAAAAATACTGAATACTTGCTTATAAGACCACGGAATAGAAAAATGCGGTTGGAAAGACGTTTTTTTTAGACGTGACTTATTGTAGATTTGCCGCAGATGGCATTAACTATTTGGCCGGACAAATGGGGAGCGCTGAAGGCTCTCATCCGGTACAACGTTTAAGACAACAGGCCTCTAGTCCACTGTCGTCAGTTCAACCCCACTCTCTTTTACTACTCCTTCAAACAGATAACTACGACAGCTCTACTGCTTCTCAAATTCTATAACCACTTTACCGGCATTGTATATTTTATGTGATTAGGCTGCAATTTTATCATTACTTTTCATAAGAAGTAATTTTTTGATAACTAGCCGACGGTACTAAGTTTTTAATTAACTTTTTGAATGGATTGTTTTAAGATTCTGCCTAAAATAGACGTGTGTTCCATAACATATCTGTAGTCGATTACCCGTCCCTTTCCTTTTCGGCGGAAAAGATAGAGACAAGCGTCATCATCATCATCACCAGCCCATTAACGTCCCCACTGCTGGGGCACGGGCCTTCCCTATGGATGGATAGGGAGATCGGGCCTTAAACCACCACGCCGGCCCAGTGCGGATTGGTGGTTATTAACGACTGCTAATGCAGCCGGGACCAACGGCATAACGTGTCTCCGAAGCACGAACTTTTTCTTTTTTGTGGTCACCCATCCTATGACCGACCTTTGCGACAGTTGCTTAACTTCAACAATCGCAGACCGAGCGCTTTTACCGCTGCGCCACCGAGCTCCTCACAAGAGACAAGTGTAGCTTGAAGTAAACGCACCATTATTAATCTATGACTGTACAAAAGTACACACAGACGAACTGTAAAAGATAAAAACGCGCGTTCAAATTTAAGTTTGAAGGAAAACAAATAAAAAAATAATAGGCGATACTTAGCAAGGTCAGGCTTTTTACCAAAATACAAAGAAATCTCATTTTATAACTTATTCTATGAGGCACAAGGTCTAGTTTACTTTTTAGGTTTCAAGCCACGTTCCAAAAGACGGTCTTCAAAACGTTACAAAATGCGCGCTAAAATTAGTTTTATTTTTTATTGGGTGTTTTTTTAGGAACGCAGTGACACATGGGCGGCAGAAGCGCGGAATTTCGGCTTTTTGGCGGGAATGGGACAGTTAACTTTGCTTTCTTCATTGAATAATCTAAATAATTAATTAATTATTTAATTAATTCTGTATTTTGTGTCTATTGTGCTCAATAAAGTATTTTATCTATCTATCTATCTAATTAATACGAAGTGGTGTTTTATGGTTAATGATCGCATTAAGTTAGGCGAAAAACATTCGCGATAGTGTTATTACATTGGAAAATTCAATAAACAAAGTGTACCTATCTATTTTCGCTTCGAGCCAACAAGCCGCTTTATAACTCGAAAGTTTATGCGGACTTTTGAGTTAATTCGTTTGGGGTTCGGAGTAGGAGTCTGCTCCGAGGGTGGGGGCTTAGGTTTCATCATTCATCGTCATCACCTTTCGTCATTTCATTAATCATCATCAAGAAAGAAAAAAATCATAAGACATTGGGCATAGTTCCTTTTGCCTTGCCCTTCGGGGAAAACAAAAAAAAAGTGTGGCATTTAGTATGAAATCGTAATCCGCTCCTTGCCTGCTTTTCCCAATTCATACTTCTATATGCGCAAATTGCAATAGGTGAGTACTGCTTTTTAGATAATACATTATCAGCCCGTCGCACAAAACGTAAATAAGTACCTAGATAGAAAAGTAGTTTATCGTTTTCGATGCTAGGCCCCTACAAAAACGATAAACTATATCTATGGTAACAAGATAAAGCAATATATATATAATATATATATTCTTCTTCTCTAGTGTGAGTTTTTTTTTAAATCATGTTTTATTTATAGAGGGTTTTTTTAAAGCCACCCTCATCGTGTCTCTCTAATACTATATACCTATATTAAACTTAAACAACTGAATTATATTTATACTAAATAAAATCGATTAATCTAACTTTTACGAAAAAGATAATTGTAGTTTAAAAATACCTATTATCAATAATTATTTCTGTTCGTAATGTTTATTTTAACTAATTCATACAACATTCTGGCTGTTCCAGAGTCCGGGTCAGCCAGAATGCCGTTTACTATACCAATATTATAATTATTTCTGAGACCAAGTTGCATCGCCACCCTCGACCCGCTCCGCGCGCACTCCATTGTCACATGGTATACATCTTCGATCATTCCACATAAACTGCAATTAGGAGAAATAACTTTGTGCATCATGTAATCGAAGCTATTCAATGGAATGTGGCCGGAACGCAGTCGAAACGTGAGGACTAAGTCCTGCCGATTCATATGACACTGGTTAAACCAAGGGACACGTGGAAGTGAGGGTTGAATGGTTCTAGTGTGAGTTGTGAGATCAATCACCGACCTCATTTACCGAGGTGGATGACCAACCCCATCAATCCTGGTGTCAAGATTACTATTGAGCCACTAAAAGCCCCTGACATGGCTCGTGTAACTACATACTTAATTAAGTAAATAGTAGCCGGGGCTTAACGCCCTCCAAAGCACGAGCCTCCAGTGGTTTGAGCGTTGGGCTCACGAACCGGAGGTCCTGGGTTCAAATCCCCGTGGGGACATATCACAAAAATGACTTTGTGATCCCTAGTTTGATTAGGACATTACAGGCTGATCACATGATTGTCCGAAAGTAAGATGATCCGTGCTTCGTAAGGCACGTTAAGCTGTTAGTCCCGGTTACTGCTTACTCATGTAAGTAGTCATTACATGAGCCATGTCAGAGGCCTTTGGTGGCTCAATTGTAACCCTGACACCCGTTGATGGGGTTGGTAATCCACCTCACAACCCACATGATAGAAGAAGCACGGATCATCTTATGCTGATCAGCCTGCAAGTTCCTGGTCCTCAAAAGTGTTTTTTGTGGTCCTCGCCGGAAATCAAACTCGGGACCTCCAAATCGAGAGACCAGAGGCATAACATAAGCTAAATATAATAATGATTTTTGGGGAAGTAGGTATGGTTACGAGCTATAATAGGTATGTAGTTATACACTTTGGTACCATGTCACATTAACTTTTTTGACAAATTGAACTGTAGGTAAGTCTCACTAAATGTCAAATAGACAGAGTGCGACAGAGTCCTAAAGTGGGTCCATTACATTGCTCATGACTGTACATTTTTATTTTTACACGTGTCAATGTCAATGCACAAGTAAACAAAAAATATATTTAGTATTTTTGAAGCGGATGGATCGAATTAAATTGGTAAAGTATTCTAGTATTATTTTGCATTTATTTCGCGTTCTGCTCGTGTAACAAAATATAAAACAGACAATGATGTATATCTACAACTTGTATCTATGGATAATCAGATTAGCTTACCGCTTCGGACTTCGTCACATTTCAACTATTTATCTAATCCAGCCTACAAGATCCCACTGCTGGGGAAAGGCTTTCCCTTCCTCTTTCCATTTTTCGCGAACCTGTGCGCCGGTAAGTGTCTAAGTGGTTCAGCGTTCTGCTCATGATCCGGAGGTCCCGGGTTCGAATCCCGGTGGGGACTAATCACTTTGTGATGCCTAGTTTGGTTAAGACATTACAGGGTCATCACCTGATAGTCCAAAAAGTAAGATGATCCGTGCTTCGGAATGAAGGCACGTTAAGCCGTTGGTCCCGGTTACTACTTACTGATGTAAGTACCGCGTAGTCGTTACATGAGTCATGTCAGTGGTCTATGGCGGCTCAATAGTAACCCTGACATAAGGGTTGATGGGGTTGGTTATTCACCTCACAACCCACACGATAGAAGAAGAAGAACACCGAGGTAGATGAGGTTAGTCTTTGATCTTCAAACCAGAACATAAACTTGAGCTTCTTGTAATAAACTAGGTACCTACCACACAAGGATCACAGCGCGTCTTTCTTTTTTTTTCACTCTTGTTTTTCACAAACGGTCGAAGTCCGGCGACCTTGAATTTTATCTTTTAAAAAATATAATTAGTAAACCAATTTTTCAACGTAAAATTTTGGAACGTGTCCTTCGTTCCACGAGGCGCGGTTTTTCCCGCGCTCGGCGGCACGTGTAACCCGAAGTTTGACGGGAAAATACGCAAACTCCCGAACGCTCGGTCACCCTATTATACGGCTAAATAAAAATAACTTTTTTGACGGAATTTATCGTATTTTATTATGCAATTTCCTTCGTTCATGCAATTTCATTTTAAAAGACGATTATCATTTTTATTTTGGTTTGTAGAAAACGTTAGAAATGCCATTTAACCATTAGGTGAAATAAACTAAATAGCTAATATGCGCAAATGTCAAATTGCAATATTGCTTTTTAGATGATTTGCTTCGATATGCCCTTTTAGCCACCAGTTTCACGTTTAGGTATTTTGACTGTGTTATGTACCTACTGCGGTTACGGCTACCTACATGTTTGCCCACAAAAGTATCTGCAAGTTGTCTTCTGATTACTGCTGCTCTACCCCATTAGCACACCCAGGACACTTTATACAAACAACCTCGTTTTACACAGACACTACACATTGACGTTATCAATAGTTATCATACACGCGCATATGTGTGTGTGACGTCTGACGCCATACGATTCAAGTCTAAACTATGTTCGAGGCGGGTAAACCTAGGTCCGGCGTGGTAGGTAGGTAGGTGGGAGCGGAGAGTTGCCATTCTATACGTAGTATTAATCCTTATTCTATGCCATTAGGGAGAACAGGTGTAAAATAAATGTACGACCGTCAAACTATCTTGTTAATTGATCACCGAGTTACTACCCGCGCATACATTCGTATTGTACCTACTTATATTACTTTTTCAACCTTAAAATACATTGTTAGGAACCCGTAAGAACTCGTTATTATGTGCTTCAACCTTTATTGTGTTAAGTGTTAATTTATACCTGTACTGCCTAACGTGAATTTGACACATCTTAAACCCATTATGGGTTTCACTGTCGCAATGTAATAATTTTATAATATCTTTTGTAATGAATAAATAAATAAATAATAAATAGTAGGTACACGACTCGAGGCCTTTGAAATGTGGTGTTGGAGGAGGATGGAAAGAATAAGTTGGACAGTAAGGGTTACTAATGAGGAAATGCTAGTAATAGTAAGGGAAAAGAGGCACAATTATATTGAGAGTTATTGAGGACAGAAGAGGCAGGATGATTGTACACTTAACAAGACACGACGAATTTATTAAGAACATAGAAAGGAAGCTACAAGGAAAGAGATGAAGGGGAATACCAAGGAGAGCTTATATGGAACAGATTAAAGAGAAGGCGAACGTCGTGTCTTATAAGGAAGTGAAAGAATTGGCCTTTGATAGACAAGAATGGAGAATATTATGCCGACAGGGCGGTACACGGCAGCGCACACGTCAGTTATCTAAAATCTGCGTTTATGTGACAAACACATTAAGGATAAAATAATAAAAAAAGGATGCATTTATCATAAATATAACCTACCTACCATAAAATTTCAAAACTGTAACCATGCTAGAGGTACCCAGAGTACTTAACACCTTATTTTAATGTCAGAGAGTTCAGATTAAAAAGAAACAAAGTCGGTTTCTAAAAATATCGAATCATCTCATTTTGGTGTTGGTTCCTATTTAGTTTTTAGGGTTCCGTGGTTCAATGGTTGAAACTTATTTTTGTAACTTATTAAATTGAAAAGCCGTGGTAGTTCAGTTAGAAATATCCACTCCAGTTAGTTAACTGTCACTGTTAGGTCGCAGGACTGGCAGGTTTGAGTTCGATTCCCAGCGCGGACCTAAACCAATTATGTTAGAATTTATTTTCGAATTCATGATTCGATCATCATCCCAAATGATTATCATATGCTCGACGGTGAAGTAAAACATACTCATACATACACTCTGATAAACCTTATGAGGGATTAGCCTACTCGTTACTCATATCATATTAGAAAACACGTTAGAGGTATCCGGCCAAGTAGTTAATGCCATCTGCGGCAAATCTACAATAAGTCACGTCAAAAAAAAAACATTAGAGGTGACAGTTGATGTTACAACATGTCTGAACACTTTCTAACTTTATTTTTTCTTTATCCCACCAGAGAAATTATACAACCAACAAAGTCTTGTGCGGAATTTTAAGCAGCGCCTCTTCCAGCACAGTGATCTAAGGCAAATCTAAAATAAGTAAAATTTAAAACCTGCGGAACCTCATTACGGATCTCGACTCGCGCTTGAAATATTTTTTTAGGTCTGCACGTGTAACTTTTGAAGAGAATTTTATTTTGTTCAAGATTTTTGACTTAGAACGTTGACGTCTGTTACGAGTTTGTGAAAGCATTTTATACTTTGTGTTTAATAGGAACAAGATATATTATTGAACACTTTTGATTGCGAAACTCGACTAATTTATTTAAGACTTATTTTATGTTTAGAATAATTATTACGGAATGGTGTAAATAACATTGAATTCGTTATTAACAAATATCCAATGAATTGTAGCAAAACATTTTTACGTTAAATAATTACACTCAGGACTCGAGACATAATAAAAATCGGGATCAAACATGGTAACATGATCACCAAAAAAAGTTTCTTATAATCTAAAAATCTGTAAAAAATTACATTCGTAAATAAGTTAAATGGTAAAATGAGATCGACTTTTGAACATCAAAAGTCTGGCTTCTATTTCTACATAACATTATAAATTTAATCTTAGTCCCAGTTATCTACCCGATTACTTACAGACTGACGTGAGAAGTGCTCCAAAGCCGTCATTCGCGCGTGTGTCTCCTAATACCTACATTTTTCAGTATCTACAGATCCCCGTATCGATTCAAAAATTTTTTTCGCCTCTGCACGCAGCCGCGGAGATATAAAATTTTTTATATGCCTCCCTCCCCGCGCCGTCTCAAAAATTCTCTGACAAGAAAGTGAATTTATTAGGGGAAAAATGGACGCCCTAGACTTTTGGCGGGAAATGAAGGACACGTTCGTAATTGTAAGGTTATGTTGGTAAAGCTGGTTTTTGTTTTTTTTTAGGTTTTTTAATGGGCACAGAATGACAATAGGTTAGTGTAAGTAAGGTAAAGTAAGTAAAATATTGATTTCCTCTACAAATAACATTGTTCTTGTACTAGTTTACAATCATTTTATAACATGAACATTAATAATATTTGTAGAGCCAGCCTCTAGGGTACCCTGTGGGTCTCCAGGCCTCCACCTCCAGGAATACGGTCATTAATAATGTTATAAATAGAGCAATACAAAGAAAGTAAATAAGTGTACTTACAAACAATAAGTGATTTGTATTGTATTTAATTATAATTTAAACAACATCAAACGTGTTTTTAAGTAGACGACTATATCCCCAACTTTGGTAGTCAGAGGTACATTCATCTAAATCGTGTTAGGTGGTGAGTGAGCCATATCGCCGCCGCAAGCCAACTGTGTTAGTGAAAATTTTACGTAAGATATTTAAATTATTTACAACATTATGAACGCAAAATCAACTCATTGACGCAAATCCGGTACCTACCGGGGATCGAACCACAGTTCCTTGTTTGTGAAGCAAGTCGGTTACACGCCGCGGCGGTGTAATTTGAATTACATAAAAAAGATTCCAACCATTACACGTGTCTATGTTTAAACAATTTGAATAAAGAATTTAAAAACATTGATATTTTTTTCCTTTAAAAGTTGATGGGTATATTGAACTCGAAATTCCGACAAATAACAACTCCAGAAGCTGGTGTTTCTCAATCGGCGAGCGCCGGTTCGAAACCCCGGCTACCAGACTTGCACCAATGAGTTATTAAATTATCTTCAAGTGCAGTTTTCACTAACGCAGCATGCCCTGGTAGTTGCGGCTTCCGAATACATTCCGCTTAGGGACGGTACTGAAAAGAATCGGCGTCCGAAGGACGTAATATACGATCCCGACGACCCGATTACTCTAGCCATAGAGGCAGCCAATCAGCTCGCGACACCAAACACTTCAGGACCCCGATACCGACCCCGCCGGCGTGGTCGACGATTTCCCTCATTCAGCGCTTATCGCTATCGACCCACTAGGGTCGATTAATTCTTTCAAATATTTTTCCTCTCAGACGACGCCCTGAGCCGAGGTTCGCGCCCAACTGGGCACCCTCAGGCCTGTTGTCTTAAACGTTGTACCGGGTGAGAGCCTTCAGCGCACCCCATTTGTCCGGCCAAGTAGTTAATGCCGTCTGCGGCAAATCTACAATAAGTCACGTCAAAAATAATAATAATAATAACTAACACAGTTGGCTCGACCATTACAGACGGCGATACTGCTCACCTATCACGTCGGTCTAACAGAAAGCTCGGTGAGGTGTGGGTACTTGGTTCATCTTGCGATGGATGTACAATCATGAGAAATATCATGTACCCACTTTAGAACCCTGTCGCACTATATTTGACATTTACGGAGACCTACGGTTTAATTTGTCAAAAAAGTTAATGTGACATGGTTTCAAAGTGTATACATATTAGTACTCGGGACCGTACCTCTGCATAATGCTAATAGCATGTGTGTCAGTGTGCGGACACTCCACCGGGTGAGAGCCTTCAGCACTCCACATTTGTCCGGCCAAGTAGTTAATGCCATCTGCGGCAAATCTACAATAAGTCACGTAAAAAAAAAAACCGTACCTCTGGCTACCACAACTGGGGTACAGTGAGGTTATGTCGTGTTATGTCTAAAACCTATTATTGCATGCCGCAGTAATGTTTTTTTTTTGACGTGACTTATTTTAGATTTGCCGCAGATGGCATTAACTACTTGGCCGGACAAATGGGGAGCGCTGAAAGCTCTCACCCGGTACAACGATTAAGACAACAGGCCTGAGGGTGCCCAGTTGGGCGCGAACCTCGCGTCGTCTGAGAGGAAAAGTATTTGAAAGAATTAATTGACCCTAGTGTGTTGATTGAGGGAAATCGTCGACCACGCCGGCGGGGTCGGGGTTGGCCGCAGCCCTGCGCGCGACGGTTATTGTGGGCCAAATCAAGTTTCCGTCGTGAGCGATACCTATTCTGTGTGAACACGTGTAAACCTTTGTGCGACTCGAGCTAAAGGAATACTTTATTATCGACTGACGTCATATTAACTCTCCAGTTATTTAAATTTTCGCACTTTATACTCGAAAACGCGTCACACATGATCAACGGTCACGAGCACTAATATGTATACACTTTGAAACCATGTCACATTAACTCTTTTGACAAATTAAAGTCAAATCAAATTAAGTCTTATTAAATGTCAAATATGATAGCGCGACAGGGTTCTAAAGTGGGTACTTGATATTGCTCATGACTGTACGAAGGTATTTTTTCCCTAAAAGAAGCGCTAAATGTTATTCGGCCTCAATATTAAAAAAGCATTATTAATTAAAAGAACATTATCCATCACACAATGCCTAATATTATATGTAAGTATTAGTATTGGGTCGTGTACTAGGTTCAAGATAAATTATGAAATTCTGATTACTAAATAAAGACACATCTAAAACTAACGAAAAACATTTTCTTTTTTCTATTAAACTTATTTATGAATTTTAATCAAGAAAAACGTAATAATAAGTCCGACATTTTGTCACGTTTTTCTATGACGTCACAGAGTGCTTTTTCATACAAATTCCATAGTAATTTCGTGTTTTGACGTTTAGTAAAAAGTAACTGATTTGACTAGTTGGAAACTAGCCTATTATGTATATTATGGCCCCGATGCCTGCAGACACCTCCAAATTTTACTTTAAGTTATACCTGTCATTTTCTTATTCACCGAAAAGGGACGGATGATTGACAGCTCTTAATTTGAGGAAGAATGAGTAAATTAATGAATAACCCGGCCGAATCAAAAAGGTATCTCGCTGGTATGCAAACCGTTTGACGTGTGCTGTCAACAATTCTGTCGGGTTATTGGCCAGTGTAAAATTTTTAGACGGTTGTTTTAGATTTGTGCTTAAAATTGACGTGTGTTCCATTTTTATGCTTGTCGATTACCCGTCCCTCTCCTTTTCGGCGGATAAGAAAATGACAGATATAACTTAAAATAAAATTTGATGGTATTTACAGGAATTAGCATCTATGATAGTAGTATATGTACAGTCATGAGTAATATGATGTACCCACTTTAGGACTCCGTCGCACTAACATATTTGACATTTAGTGAGACTTACAATTCAATTTGTCAAAAAAGTTAATGTGATATGGTACCAAAGTGTACTAATGCATATACATATTAATGCTCGTGACCGTAATGACTGGGTTTTTTTTTGGCGTGACTTATCGTAGATTTGCCGCAGATGGCATTGACTACTTAGCCGGACGAATGGGGAGCGCTGAAGGCTCTCACCCGGTACAAAGTTTAAGACAACAAGCCTGAGGGTGCCCAGTTGGGCATTTCCAGTTACGATTATGCTCTGTCTGATGTACCTATTTCACTTGTAATACTTAATAGTGTTTCCTCCCCGTTTTCCTCACTTCAGTTTTTTTAACGTGACTTATTGTAGATTTACCGCAGATGGCATTGACTTGGCCGGACAAATTGGATTCGAACCCGCGACCTCAAAGTGAGAGGCAAGCGTTCTACCAACTGGGCTACCACGGCTGAAACATTTGACATAACAGAGATCAATTTTACTTTTTTTTTGCTATAGGTACCACTAAACCGTTATCGAAGACTTTCAAAGTATTGTTTGTTACAAATCTATTTTTAGCCATAACCGTAACTGTATAAAGCATAAGGCCTCAATTCGGAGCTAAAAATAGAACCATAGTGGGGCAAAACACATTTTTTAAGTTTTTTATGCGTGCCTACAACTCTGAACGCTTTAAAATTTACATTGATATTTAATATTAATTAGGTAGTAGTTCTAGGTCAAAAATAAATTTAAAAAAACTGATTACTAAATAAATACAGGTCTAAAACTGTCAAAAAACGTTTTCTTTTTTCTATTTAACTTAAGTATTTATGAATTTTAATCAAGATAAACATAATAATAAATCCGACATTTTATCACGTTTTTCTATGACGTCACAGTGTGCGTTTTTCAATTTCGTGTTTTGACGTTTAGTAAAAAGTAACTGATTTGACTAGTTGGTAACTAGCCTATTTTAAACGTAAAACTCCACCCAAATAGTTAAATGTCATCTGAGACAAACTGCAATAAATCACGCCAAAAACTTTTCGTAAAAAGCATCTCTTTTGACTAGGTTGTATAATAGCCTGTGTATTCCTAACGGACTATTCTTCTTCTATCGTATGGGTTGTGAGGTGGATTACCAACCCCATCAACCCTGGTGTCAGGGTTATTAGACGCTAAAGGCCCCCGACATGGCTCATGTAACGACTACTTACTTACATCAGTAAGTAGTAACCGGGACGAACAGTTTAACGTGCCTTCCGATGCACGGATCATCTTACTTTCGGACAATCAGGTGATCAGCCTGTGATGTCCTTACCAAACTATTGACTATTTAAACTGGGTAGAGCAATAAAAAAATTGAAAAGTCAGCTTGCAGTATTTATCCATGGAATTTAAGTTCTAATTATTCCTTATTCTATGCCGTAAGCGTGGCCAATTATTGGTCAGCAAAAATTTAGTATCGATCGCCATCGACTCGCAAAGAAGAAGAAGATGGTTAGAACCACAGATCATATAATACAGAACCAAGGTAAGGTGCATATTTAGATCCTACCTTACTTACACGCATCGCTATAAAAAGTCACAATCACAATATACACTTCTCATCAAAAAAATCGAAACACCTTGCAAGTTTACGTTTTGTCAGGATTATCAGAAAAATGTGTACATTTAGGAATAAATGTTAAATGTCGTTTAATAGTGAGTAATATGAGCTTATCAAATCTTAATGTTAATGTTCTAAATTTAAATGAATTTTTCATAGGTTTCGTATTTTGTTAAATGAGTCATTTTTATTCCGTATGGAGTATAAAGGAAATGGATAAAACAACACACGTAAATGAAAAAAAAAGCTAAAAAACGCTTATTTAATAACTTGTATTCCCTCCCCGAGCTCTAATTACTGCTTCCATACGGTTCTTCATCGATCGGATGAGAGTCACGATCACATGCTGTGGTATATTGTCCCATTCCTCTTGGATTGCATCTTGCAGCTGGCTAAGTGTTTCTGGGGCAGGATCTCTTGCTCGAATTCGTCTCTTTAATTCATCCCACAGATGTTCAATGGGATTCATGTCCGGGCTTCTTGCTGCCATTCCATAATAGAGATATCGACTTCGTTAAGATAATCTCGTACGACGCCCGCGGTGTGAGCCCTAGCATTGTCGTGCATGAATATGAAGCCGTTGCCAATAAAATGTGCATAGGGCATCACATGAGGCTCGAGACACTCTTCGACGTACCGATGACAGTTTAGTGCAGGCAGACGTGGCCCAGACACGAAAGCAAGCTCTGTCTTACCGTCGGCGCTGATTCCTCCCCAAACCGTCCACGAACCGCCACCATAGCTGACCTTTTCTTCAATGCAGTATTGTGCATAGCGTTCTCCGTCTCTTCTGTAGACCTTGTTCCTTCCGTCGTTACCATACAGCATAATTTTACACTCATCAGAAAAGAGAACTTTGCTCCACTGTAGGTATGACCAATTTAGGTGCTCACGTGCAAAGTTAAGGCGCGCTCTTCGATGGTCTGCAGTTAATTTCGGCCCATTTGCTGGCTTATGCGGTACCAGTCCACGATCCTTCAACTTTCTTCTAATTGTAGAGTCACTTACAGCCACCCTTCGTACAACACGAAGCCGCTGCTGCAGTTGAAAAGCGTTAAGGCGTCGATTTCTTAAAGAAGTTGTTACAATAAATCGATCATCTCGCTCAGAAGTGACCCGATTCCTGCCAGATCCTGAACGGCGCGTGAACAAACCAGTCTCCCGATAACGTTTATAGACTCTATGAACAGATGACAGGCTTAGATGCAGTCTTGCAGCCACAACACGCTGACTAAGGCCAGAATCCAGCAATGCCACAACTTGGGCGGCTTCTGTGGGCGAAGTATCCATACGTTTTAGAAAAAAAACCTTTTTTCAGACGTCCCAAAGTCACAGTATTGAAATAAAAAACAAAAAGTTTAAGGATAGGCGCCAATTTTTAGTTTTTAAACGCTAAATGTACTCCAACCCTAAACACACATTTGTCTCAAAACAGTGATTCATTTCGTTTATAAGATAAACAAATGAAATTCTAATTTTGAATTTAGAATTTTCGCTTATTACTGTAATGGCCAAACTGCCAGCTATACATTTATGTATTTTTTTTCATCGTATGAATTCTTTTTTGTGTTAAATTCGGACAGAAACAATGAAAACGGAAGTGTTTCGATTTTTTTGATGAGAAGTGTATATAGTCTTGTCGTGTTGGAAGTATATTATATAAACCAATCCCTTTAGTCCTTAAATAAGATAAGACCTACTAAAATGATAACCTTCTTTTGACTTTTGCTCTCAAAATATAATTTTAAATTGAACATTACGCAACACAAAATTTCCATTCAGCCTTGTCGTAAGACTTTGCAAAAAACGCCCGCCTGGTTGTAAAAAGCAAGCCTTCTTCGCTTGGGAGAATAAAAAAAATATAAAAAGGCCGTAAAAAGGCATCTGAGGGGTAATAGAAGAGGGGAGGGGCTCAAACTTCGCCTCGTTTCCAAAATCGATCACCCGGCGCGTGTGTGATGGTTTTGGTTTTCGAACTATATAATACTCGTACATACAAAATGGAGCGTTTTCCCGCCAAGATGTGCCGCTTACGGCGCCCAGTGTAAGGTTCGTTTTTGAACGTGACTCGGAAGCAGAAAATTTTCGTTGTGCAACACTTCGGTTCTTCTAAGTAATTTTGATGTAAGTAGTGTAAGTAAGGTAAATATCTTTAATAAAAGAAAGCTCTACTATATGCTACACGTGATTATTGATGTTCTAATAGCTAAAATGTAGCGGTTTGAATGAATCTTTCAGTATATTTCATTCCGTTAAACTACGTCGGGAAACCCAAATGAGCATACATACACACACGCAAACACACATGCACTCGCCAGCCTTCGTGGTTTAGTGGTTACAGCGTTGGGCTCACGACGGTCCGCGTTCGATTCCCTATGGGGACATTTCCGTAATTACTTTGTGAGACAGTCCTTTTTGGTTAGAAGTTAGGACATTGTAGGCTGATACACTTGACTTTCCGAAAAAGTTTGATTATTCTGTGCTTAGGAAAGCACGCTAGGCTGCAAAGTCCCGCTTAACCGTTATATTTTGTACCTACCATAATAGCATAAAATAACGCAAATATCCTTTCAGACAAGTCTTAGACGTATAAGTAGATTAAGTAGGCTATCCAAAGCCGTCCACGTTAAAAATGTGTGAGTGCAACACTCACAAACACAAAGGAGACCAAAATATTAATGGCGACCTCGCCCGCCAAAATAGATTTTTTGTAATCGCATATTTTTCGACAAACTTTTCGGAAGGGGACCGAAAAAATACCTTTTTACTTTTTTCGTGTTTCGAATACAAAATGAGATTCTATTCTATGCTTTTTTTGTTTTATTTAAAATCTAAGATTTACGCGGCTTAGTCTCATTAAATTAGTGTACCTAAGTAAATAAAAAAAAATTAAATACCTAAGCGAATGAAAAAAACAATATTATAAGTAAATCGGAGTTTATAATATTTATAATAGGACATGGTAAACTGAAATAATAATTCTAATTTAATTTTATAGTTTAAAAAATATACTTACTCATTTTTCTTAATTAAATTTGATTGCAAGCTTACTTTTAATTTTGCAAAAAAATATAATTACACATTATTTTAATCTTTAAAATATTTACTTTTATTACTTTTTCTATTGCATATATCGCGATAAAAGTATTATTTTATACTGAAGCAAAAAAGTTTTAATTACATATTTTAATCGTAATCCTGGCTCCTTATCGTAAAAAATATTGCAAAAGCATTTGCTAGTTAAAAAAACAATCGAGATTTTCTTTTTAAACGGCGATTATTTATTTTTTTGCAACAATATTGCCAGTTATTTAACAGTTTTGTTGTAAAGCCTTTTTTCTATCGTACATACCCACCCCACCCTTCAGCATTCTGTAGCGTTCAGCGGTTAAGCATTGAGCTCACGATCCGGAGGTCCCGGGTTCAAATCCCTGTATTGAAATATCACAAAAATCACTTTGTGACCCATAGTTCCGTTAGGAAATTAACAAGGTTGTTAAACAATTATCGGAAAGAAGATGATTTGTGCTGCGGAAGGCACGTTAAGCCGTTGGTCCTGGTTACTACTTACTGTTGTGAGTATGTAATCGTTACAGGAGCCATAGTCAGGGGCCTTTGGCGGCTCAATAATAACCCTGACACTAGGGTTGATGAGATTAGTTATCCACCTCACAACCCACTCGATAGGGGAAGAAACTTTCCTCCTTAGTAACTCCTCCTTTTATTCGATCCCAGGCCAGTACAGAAGCCATAATTAGTCTATTTAAAGAAAGGAAGGAAAAAATACAATATACTTTTTTTACTAACAAAAATGTAACGTTTCCAGATATTTCTTTATTTGATTACTTACGTTTTTCTATAATTTTCTATGCCGTGCGAAAGAAATCTAGCTAAGTAATAGCAAACTGGTTGATAGAGAAAGGTGGGAAAATGGCGCGTCGCGTCGCCACTTCCCTGTATAGAAAGACGTGGTTATTGAGAGTTCAACGACTGCTGATTTTTATAAAAACCAGGCACTATAAAATACTTTTAGAAAAATGAAGTTCATTACACAGGTCCAGGCACTATAAAATACCTTTAGAAAAATATTTGTCTCGTAGAAAACTCGACGAAGAATCGCGGTTTTATTCAAAAAAACTCCCGGTACTGCATATACTTATATTTATTGTTATTATTTGCCGTCAAACGCTGCACTATAAAATACCTTTAGAAGAAAACAAAATGACCAGAAACTTTAAAAACAAAAGTTTAAATTTTTGGTACTGGAATCGTGAAATCATTCTTGAACAGCATATACACGCTTAAACTTAATAAATTTAAATAGACATGTGTGTAAAGATAAACAATTTACTAATTGTTTTTACTTGTGGTGGATTTAATGATGTATTTTTTTCTTTTAGGTATTTAAAAATAAATTTCTTAACTACAAACTATAATAAAATATTTACTAATTATTAATTATATTTTATGTTATTTATTACGACAATAAAATTTAAAACAAAAAGTACTTTAATTGACCTTTAAAAACAAACAGCCATTAGTTAACCCTTCGCGGCATGGTTAAACGGAATGCGTGTCTCTTCTGGATTTCAATTTAATTTCAATAGATACACGAGTGTCACTAGATTTAAAATTGGCAGTTTTTAAATAAAATTGGATTGGATACGAAACTCATTCGTTTATTCCATACAAAAATACTTGAACACATTTTTTAAATTTACTTTAAGTATTATTTGATTGATAATAAAATTAATGATAAAAGCAGACTGCTCGTTTCTTTTCTCGCATTATATCAAGTAAATTAAGTAGAAATGTTTTCGTTTATTCATTTAAAAAATATATATAAAATCCTCTAAGTATTTTTTTATACCACTTAGGGACTGTCAAGGAATATTCCACTAAAGAGCCCGCACTTAATAAGTAAATGTTTCTGTGCTTTGGGAAATTCACAGAGCTTTGACGCCGCCAGATTGTACTGTATCTATCATCATCTGTGTTAATTTGTTTTGTATGTTGTGTGCAATAAAGTATATTTGATTTGATTTTGCTTTGAGCTTTGTCAAATTATGTCGACGGTTGTATTTCGTCGTTGCCAGTTTAAAATAATTATGTACAATCGGGTCAATTTAACAGAAATTAAAAAAAATCTTCCGCCTGATTTTTTTTGTATGACTGCGTTAAAAAATAAAAGAAAATTCTGACAAAAAAGGAATTTGGTAAGGACATTAAAGAGCTCTTAAATTGGCAATGACGATTTGCGGAGTATTCGATGTTGCTCAAAAAGAATCAAGCACCAATTTTATACTGCGTCGTACGAAGTCCTGTTTGTGTCAATTTATATTCAACACAAATATATTTGGAATTAAAAACTATCAACAAAATACCAATTTTGGCGAATCGCTGGCGCCGCCTTCGGGCGGGGCTTGTATAATTGAGTAGGTACCTATTATTTTTGGATGTTGGAATGCCACTACACCGCTAAGTAAATTAAAATTGTTTTTCGTTTACAATAGAAAGTGGGTTATATTCACAAAATTCACGCCATTGATCGCTACACGCGTAGGCACTTACAACATCCGAGTAAGATGAAATCGGAAGGTGAACAACGCTGTAGGTAAAGTTACAACTGTCAATGTTGTTTGCACTACTAATAATAAAGCAGTGTCTGTACTTACAACGGAACTTTTGATTATAGTTTCGTGGAATATCTACGCAATCATGTTTTTTAAGCTTTTCTTCAAATATACAAAATTAATTAAAAATTAATAAAATGTGGGTCAATCCGAGCTACTTTTTGCTATTACTTTCTCTTTGAAGGTTATTTCCAGGACTTATAACTAATTAGTAGGACAGTTTTTTTTAGCTCCTGAAAAGTTGATAAAATCAACTTACTGCGTTTTTCCACGGGGGGTCGCACCCGCACCCGGGGGGTCGCAATGAACAAAGAAGTGTCCGCAGATATTTTTTTTAACGTGACTTATTGTAGATTTGCCGGATATGGCATTAACTACTTGGCCGGACAAATGGGGAGCGCTGAAGGCTCTCACCCGGTGGAGTGTCCGCACAATGTAGACACACATGCTATTACTTAGATCTTATACTTCTATGCTGTTCTGTGAGCGAATTAAAGACAGAACACCTTCAGCTGCTTGTCTTCCCGGACATGTTGTAAAATCTGATAGAGGGATTGTGTCCTTTCTAACTTGACGGACAATTATGGCAGGCTGATCTCTTGTCACCATAAGGTTCAACTTAGGACGTCCCATCAACAGACACTGCGAGTTGTCTTTGATTACTTGTGGCTCTGCTTATCCTATTAGGAATTACAGGCGTGAGATTATGTGTGTACTTTGATTTTGGTTGGTATTCCGTTGCATTATAAGTTTATTTATTGTTTAATATCAATAAAACAGACAAAGTAACATACCTACAAAGAAAACATTGTGTTGTTTCTTTTTGACGTGACTTATTTTACACTTGATAATGTATTCTCTTGTCTACCTACTGCGTCCGAAGCACGTAATATACGATCCCGCGACCCGATTACTCTAGCCATAGAGGCGGCCAATCAGCTCGCGACACCAAACACTTCAGAACCCCGATACCGCCGGCGTGGTCGACGATTACCCTCATTCAGCGCTCCACGGAGGACACAGCGACCCACTGGGATCGATTCATCATCATCAATTTAAGAGCCACGCTCTTGTCGGTGTAGCATTTTCCATTCCAGTCTATCAAAGGCCAATTCCTTGACTTCCCTATAAGACACGACGTTAACCTTTTCTTTAATCTGTTCCATGTAAGCTCTTCTTGGTCTTCCCCTTCCTCTCTTTCCTTCTAGCTCGATCGATCGATGGGATCGATTAATTCTTTCAAATAATCTTCCTCTCAGACGACGCTCTGAGCCGAGGTTCGCGCCCAACTGGGCACCCTCAGGCGTGTTGTCTTACATTTTGCACCGGGTGAGAGTCCTCAGCGCTCCCCATATGTCCGGCCAAGTAGTTAATGCAATACAATAAGGCACGTAAAAAAAACTACTTACCTACATAGATGTATAAATCTGAGCGCGCTACATACACGTACAGTCATGAGCAATATAATGTACCCACTTTAGGACTCTGTCGCACTAACATATTTGACATTTAGTGAGACTTACAGTTCAATTTGTCAAAAAAGTTAATGTGACATGGTACCAAAGTGTATACATATCAATGCTCGTGATTGTACACAACTTCCCTTGAAATGACATACATAACTAACTACGTATTAGGTACCTATGTATGTATCCACAAAATCAACATCGCATTCTGTAAGAACGAATGAATATGGACATTGGACAGTACAATAAGCAAATATAGCATTAAGTAGGTACCTATACTACATCATGCTTATTTTGAACTATAATGTGGGGATATAGGTAGGTAGGTACGTCATAGTACCAGGTCCTATATTGAGAGTCATAAAAAGGAACTTGAAATTGAATTTATGACATGTACCTAGGTACATGTATGGGTAATTTAAAAGTAGCTTAGGTAGGTTATGTACCTATCTACTTATCTATACCTAAAACTAAAGAGCTTATCTACTTTTAAAATGGAAAACTACTTTTATAAAGTAGTTGGTACGTACCCTACCTATATCTAGCTATGAAATTAATATAATTTGAGTTTCTTATTATACATAGTTAGGTACTTACCTACGTATTATTTTCAAAAGTTTATTAAACTTCTTAAATAGGGACATATCAGTAAGTTAACACGTGTAGGACCTATAAATAAATTATGAGTAATGCGGTGGTGTTTGTCTAAATTATTATGAATTACAAAATGACTAGTTGCGCAAATTCTTATTAGAAATCTTGTAAATCAAAGTTCTAAGTGCAAGTAAAAAACATAGATAGGTACCAATAATGTTGAAAGAACAAGGCCGTGACTTGCTCGAAAAATATGAAATGAATTTTTAGATTATTGATTCCAGTAAGCCGGAGCTATGACTATACAATTTTTATATAAAGTCATACAAAAACGCACACTAGGCAAACAAATTCATACGATAACTACACATACGGAGAGTAACCCACACAGACACGAAATATACATAGAAAACACCACTCTCTAGCCTATCTATACGTATTATAGAAAAAAACTTCAAAATAGTACGGCTTCACTCACTTTCTCAGAATATGATACGAAAATAAAACATTTCAGTATGAAGACGGCCAAGCAATAAAGTTGAGTTTCGATTGTACAAAACAATATTCTCTCTCGTTCTCGCAACCGAACGCTTTCGAGTTTTCCCGTTCACGATCCAACTCAAAATACGCCAAAAATGACGTCGAGCCAACGTTGTTTCGAAAACAGTGTCTCGCGTTTCTGTCTGCGGACACCGCGTGCCCGTTCGCTACTTATTATTTGGAATTTTCCAATCGACTGATTATTGCCAGTCGTAAGTTTTACAAACAAATTCGTATCCGTTTCGTATTTTTCGCGACTAGCGCGAAATAGGAAAGTCGTATGCGGCCGTCGATACGGCCGCGATAGGGTTGACATTTGCACGACCGGCAAAGATTAACCGGCTAAATTAAAAAGTCACGCAACCCTGCTAATTGAGGGTCATTTGTTACATTTTCGTATTAGCAGTATTGTAATAGAAAATTCTGACAGCTCGGAACCGTCACAAGAAATAATGTCGTTTTTATTACATTTTTTGATAAATTATTATTCTAGTTTCGTCTCGGCGAGCGTTAAACGGCCTTATCGATTTTCCTATTTAGCGCGCGTAACTATTTTGTACGTTTTCTCGTTCGCGGCGTTTCTAGCTTTCGAAAAAGGTATTCAGTTTTCTTGAGTTTGCAGTCGAGGCCTCGGTTCGGTAAATTGGTAATAATTCCGTTGATTACACAGTAATACGGTGTCCGAATATGGGTTAGCGCCTTGCGGAGTGTTCTGTGACTGTTATACGTTAAATCCTGTGATATATCGTGTGGTACTCAGTGTTTTTATTACAAATTTTGTTTGGATAGTTTGGAGTGGTAAACATTCAGTTTTGTGAAAGTACTCGATAGTAATTGTGTTTTTGCGGATGCCGATTGTGCCTATGAGGATGTTCTGGGTGTACCAGGCGCCCAGAAGTGTCCAGAAGACCACGGAACCCGAGTGACAGCTGAAATAGTTGCAACTTCCTTGTAAGTAATTGAGAACCTTCTAAAACTGTTTGAAAGGGCGAAATGACCTTTAAACTGCCCTAATACGGTAACTAGCTGTTGTCGACAGTCGTTTGTTATCTAAACTAAATATTTTGTGAGTGAATTGTAAGCATTACTGTTTAAAATAATCTAGGTATATATAGACTGTTATTCTGGTTTCCAATTGCCCCTTTTTACTTTCTAAATAAGCAAGGTTTTTACTCAATCCCTTTTCTTTTTTATTAGCAGCAATAGAAATTACACAATAAAGTACTTTTTTATAAGTTATACATAAAAAAATAATTAACAATTACTACCATAAAATATGAAACAAGTACATATGAAGTTAATTAAGCTAAAATCATATTTTAACATAACTTTGTCAGATGAAAAATTAATGGTTTATCTAACATACCATAGTATCACGTCTATATCCCTAAAGGGTTAGGCAGAGGTGTATATGTGTATGTGTAAACCTACTCGCCAGCAATTTTTAAGTGGCATGTAATAATTCTAGGAGAAATGTTTTGGTCATCTTAAGCATATTAATTCTAACATACATACATATGTAAACTCACGCCCGTAATCCCTAAGGGGGTAAGCAGAACCACAAATAATCAAAGACAATTTGCATCCACTGTTGATACAATGTCGTAAGCTGAATATGATAAATCTTATGGTGATAAGCAATTAGCTTATTAACACAACCCATAACATTAGTCCATCATGTTAGAGGACACAATCCCTCTATCAGTTTTTTATTAATTATCATCATCATCAGCCCATTAACGTCCCCACTGCTGGGGCACGGGCCCTCCCTATGGATGGATAGGGAGATCGGGCCTTAAACCACCATGCGGGCCCAGTGCGGATTGGTGGTTATAAACGACTGCTAATGCAAATTTAAGAGCCACGCTCTTGTTGGTGTAGCATTCTCCACTTTTGTCTAGCAAAGACCAATTCTTTCACTTTCTTGTAAGACACAACATTCACCTTTTCTTTAATCTGTTCGATGTAAGCTCTTCTTGGTCTTCCCCTTCCTCTCTTTCCTTGTAGCTTCCCTTCTATGATGTTTTTGCCCACCAACCCACATTGGAGCAGCGTGGTGGAGTATGCTCCATAACTCAGTGCCCAGCAGTGGGATGTAGATAGGCTGTTTATGTTATGTATGTCTTAACATAATAATAATATTTATTGACAAAAATATCGGTACATAGTTTTCCTTAAGTTAAGCATAATTGACATGAATATAATTGAGTAGGTACCATAGCCGACTAAGTATATAAATACTTGTATTTCAGTCAAAAGACACAAAAATATAGCCAGCATACAATCCTATGTTTCCGACAGAACTTATACTTAACATAACACATAAACTCTACTATATCCTAATTGGTAGACAGAGGTACTTACATCCAGCACAAGATGAACTAAATAGGTACATGGGTATGGTCACAAGGATTAAGTATACACTTCGGTACCTTGTCACATTAACTTTTTTGACAAATTGAACTGCAAGTCTCACTAAATGTCAAATATGTTAGTGCGACAGAGTCCTAAAGTGGGTACATTATATTGCTCATGTCTGTACATTAATTAGTTCCTATACTTCTATCAACATCAAAGTCATTGTTACAAAATCCTTGAATCGGACTCAAATGTAAACCATTCAGCCATGAAGTTTTTATTGAAACTAAAAAAGAGGCTAGGTTCCTTTGTAAAAAAAAAAAATAAGTTCCGTTTCTTCCGCTATGGTTGTGAGGTGGAGTACCGACCCCATCAACCCTGGTGTCAGGGTTATTATTGAGCCGCCAAAGGCCCCTGACATGGCTCATGTAACGACTCATCATCATCATCATCATCAGCCCATTAACGTCCCCACTGCTGGGGCACGGGCCTTCCCTATGGATGAATAGAGAGATCGGGCCTTAAACCATCACGCGAGCCCAGTGCGGATTGATGGTTATTAACGACTGCTAATGCAGCCGGGACCAACGGCTTAACGTGCCTTCCGAAGCACGGAGGAGCTCGAGATGAAAACTTTTTTTTTTGGTCACCCATCCTGTGACCGGCCTTTGCGAAAGTTGCTTAATTTCAACAATCGCAGACCGAGCGCGTTTACCGCTGCGCCACCGAGCTCCTCAATGTAACGACTACTTACTTACATCAGTAAGTAGTAACCGGGACCAACGGCTTAACGAGCACGAAGTACGGATCATCTTACTTTCGGACAATCAGGTGATCAGCCTGCAATGCCCTCAGACGACGCCCTGAGCCGAGGTTCGCGCCCAACTGGGCACCTTCAGGCCTGTTGTCTTAAACGTTGCACCGGGTGAGAGTCTTCAGCGCTCCCCATTTGTCCGGCCAAGTAGTACCATCTGCGGCAAATCTTCAAAAAGTCTTTACAAAAAAGTGCGTGTATGTTACTAGTACAGAAAATATTTTGTAATTGCAACAGAATGCTCTTATCTATTCCGTTATCGTCGTGTTATGGTTATGAAATTAGTTTAAAATGTTTTCGACAAACTACGAAAGTACCTTATAGGGGAGGTGAATGACTTGTCATGTCTATCATCATTATCAACATTTTCTCTCTCTCTCTCTCTCTATCTGTATAATAATATAACATAACCCCACGCCTCTATCTCCTGAAGAGTTGTACAGTATACAGGGTGTTAGTGACATCGTAACGAATACTGAGGGGGATGATTCAGCTCAATATTCTGAGTTAATATCAAGTGGAATTTTCCATCGCAAACGTGGGGAACGGAAAATAATTTAAAAAGTACAAATATATTCATGAATTTTCCGACAGGAAATTCCACCTGATATCAACTCAGAATCATGAACTCTACCAGTTGCAGTGCCCTTACCGGGTCCATGTTGATACTATAATACTTACTTCTGTATTTTTATAACACCACAATTTGTCGAACACATGGTCGCAATAAAACATTTCTATTTCTATGGTCTGAATCATTCCCTTCAGTATTCGTTACGATGTCACTAACACCCATACCTACTTGTATGGCTACCTGTATGTACTTGCATGGGGAGTAAGTTACATCGTAACAAATACTGAGAGGGATAATTCAGCTCAATATTCTGAGTTAATATCAAGTGGAATTTTCCATCGCAAAACTATAGAATTGAAAATAATTTAAACTTGAAAATTTTCACTTGATATCAACTCAGAATCATAGTCTGAAACATCCCCCTCAGTATTCGTTACGATGTCACTAACACCCTGTATACACCCGCTCCTCGCCAGCTATGTTAAGTCCCATGTAATAAGGAGCAAGCCTACTGCCATTAACCGAGCACAAATCGAGCACAAAGTGAGGAGCTCGGTGGCGCAGCGGTTAACGCGCTCGGTCTGCGATTGTTGAAGTAAAGCAACTTTCGCAAAGGCCGGTCATAGGATGGGTGACCACAAAAAAAAAGTTTTCATCTCGAGCTCCTCCGTGCTTCGGAAGGCACGTTAAGCCGTTGGTCCCGGCTGCATTAGCAGTCGTTAATAACCATCAATCCGCACTGGGCCCGCGTGGTGGTTTAAGGCCCGATCTCCCTATCCATCCATAGGGAAGGCCCGTGCCCCAGCAGTGGGGACGTTAAAAAGCTGATGATGATGAACTTATATTATTATGTATATCATTTCCATATCTCGGGAGTATGGAGTCCCGGACTTTTGGAAGGCGTGCGTGGGGCCGAAGCCAACACGTAGAGGCCTAAAAACAAATGTTGAATAGCCTGGAAAATCTCTCATTAGATAAATGTGATAAAAAAATAATTAAAAACAAAAACTTTAAACTGCTATTTCTTGAAAAGACCCTCTCCGCCTGTTCAACAGGACAAATTAACCTATTAAAACATATAATAACGGGTTCTTACTGCGTTTAAATCAGGGATATGAGACTCCCGATATTTCGACACAGTTGCAAGTGCCATGATCATGTATTTTAATTATGATAACGGCGTAAACCTAAAACAATGTATAAATTAACCTATGTTTGTTAAAATATTTAGTTCTCATGGTAAGTGACTCTCTTTATTTAAGAGCTGCGCTTTTGTCGGTGGAGTAATCGCCATTCCTCTCTTCTTCCCGCCAAACCCTTCACCTCCCGATACGACACGACCTGCACCTTTTCTTTTATTTGTTTCATAAATGTTATCCTAGGTCTACCCCTTCCTCTCTTCCCTTAAATTTTTCCTTCTATGATGTTTGTTATAAATTAATCGTGTCGTATCAGGTGGCCAATCATATTTCCTATCCGGTTCTCTATAGTCTTCATTATTGATCTTTTTTCTTCAACTCTTTCCAGTGGTAAGTGACTATGTATAGTTTTTTTTTTTATGAGAATAAAGCTCTTTAAACTGAAAGGCGTTTCGGCGCTTACGCAATCTAGCCTTTGCCAGTGAGCTTCTAGTAAGTTTAGTTGTTATACCAACATAATAATATTGTAACCTAGCACTGTTAGGTTGGCGCACAGTGCAGCGACCCTGGCGCACACGACTGCATGCTGCAACTTTTTGCATTGAATTGTAGATGGCAAGAACCGGTAGCGTAGCGGTTTCTAACCAAGATCTAGTGCTCAGATAAAGTCTGGGAACGGCTGAGTTCCTAGCCTGTAACAACGTATTCGCCCGACTCAAAGATACATTCTTCTCTTCTATCGTGTGGGTTGTGAGGTGAATTACCAACCTCATCAACCCTGGTGTCAGGGTTACTATTGAGCCGCCAAAGGCCCCTGACATGACTCATATAACGACTACGTACTTACATCAGTAAGTAGTAACCGGGACCAACGCCTTAACGTGCCTTCCGAAGCACGGATCATCTTACTTCTGGACAATCAGGTGATCAGCCTTCAATGTCCTAACCAAACTAGGGACCACAGAGTAATTTTTGTGATGTGACCGGGAATCGAACCCAGGACCTCCGGATCGTGAGCCCAACGCTCAACCACTGGACCACCGAGGCCGAAAAATACAAACAGATACATTACAACATAATAAACATACTTTACACACATTACGAAAGAAGAACTTACGATGACCAAATTGGAGATGTTCTTAGAAAAGGTTTAATACGATCTACTCTGAACCGGCGGCGTGCGTGTATGAAGCGATTGATGAATGCGGAGGAAGCAAGAGAAGTGTGTCAGGATCGAAGCAAATTGAATTCTATATTCTCTGCTTATCCCGGTGGGAAACAGGCGTGAGTTTATGTATGTGTATGTACGTATTATGAAAGATACATTATATTAAACCTCTTGCTTTTGTGAAGTCAGTCAAAAAGCTAATCTAGAAATAGAAGCCAATGGCCCTGATTCCTGTAGACATTACCTAAGTTTATTTTAAATTATCTGCAAAAATATATTTGCTGCTTGTCTTCCCGGGTATGTCGTAAAAACCGACAGAGGGATTGTGTCCTCTAACATGATGCACTAATGTTATGGGCGATAGGCTGATCCCTTATCACCATAAGGTTCATCATATCCAGCTTACGACATCGTATCAACAGTGGCTGCAAGTTGTCTTTGATTACTTGTGGCTCTGCCCACCCCATTAGGGATAACGGGCGTGAGTTTATGTATGTATGTATGTATTTTAAATTACACCTGTTATTTTCTTATCGGCCAATAAGAAAGGGACGGACAATAGCGTAGTTACAAACTAGTCAAATCAGTTACTTTTTACTAAACGTCGAAACGCAAATTACTCTGGAATTTGTATGTAAAAGCACCCTAATGTCGCACTTATTATTTTCAAAAATATTTTTATTCAGTTGGTAAAAAAAATAGTTACACTTTGAATCGTCAATTTTTACATAACGAACGTCTCATCCGCCTAAACTACTGCAGCAAACTACTACACTTTTCTTTATTCATCATCATCAATTTAAGAGCCACGCTCTTGTCGGTGTAGCATTTTCCATTCCAGTCTATCAAAGGCCAATTCCTTGACTTCCCTATAAGACACGACGTTAACCTTGAAGGAAAGCTAGAAGGAAAGAGAGGAAGGGGAAGACCAAGAAGAGCTTACATGGAACAGATTAAAGAAAAGGTTTTCTTTATTAAAACTCTTAAATAAGATAAAAAGATAATTATAAAATTCTGATTACTAAATAAAGACAGATTTAAAGGTGACAAAAACGTTTTCATGTTTCTATTTCAAGTATTTATGAATTTTAATAAAGAAAAATTTAATAATAAGTACGACATTTTGTCACTTTTTCTATTCTTCTTCTATCGTGTGGATTGTGAGATGAATTACCAACCTCATCAACCCTGGTGTCAGGGTTACTATTGAGCCACCAAAGGCCCCTGACATGACTCATATAACGACTACGTACTTACATCAGTAAGTAGTAACCGGGACCAACAGTTTAACGTGCCTTCCGAAGCACGGATCGTCTTACTTTCAGACAATCAGGTGATCGGCCTGTAATGTCCTAACCAAACTAGGGATCACAAAATAATTTGTGCGATATGTCCCCACCGGGAATCGAACCCAGGACCTCCGGATCGTGAGCCCAACGCTCAACCACTGGACCACGGAGGCCGATTTTCTATGACGTCACAGGTTGCTCTTTCCATTTTCCAACCACTGGACCATAGAGGCAGTTTATATTTGACCCAGTCAAATACCGCCTGCCTGTAGCCTGTGGGTCAACTATAAGCAGCGTGCCATCAACTCTGCGCGTCCAGTATAATAATGCTTTCAGGATTCTCGTGGGTCTTCCTAGGTACTGTAGCGCGTCAGGGATGTTTGCGGCGGCGCGTGTTGATGGCTTTCACGCCATCATTCGCAAACGAATCGCTTCCCTGATGTGCAGAGTGAGATGTAGCCCGAACGGCATTCTGTAGGCATTATCAGATAAGCCAGATTGCCTTTTTTGGAGGCACTGGAATGCGATCCACGTGGCCTTTTAATTCTTTTAATTGTTTGTTTTTCTTAATTGGTGTGTTTTTTTTTGTCCGTGTGTAATGTAATTACGTTGTCTGTGTGTAACTTTTTTATGGGCATCGCCTGAAATAAATGCTTTTTATTTATTTATTATTTAAATACCCAATTACGTTAAATGATTCTGATTTCTGCTTTACTGTCTAGTCTAGCAAGAGTAGCGGCGCGGCGGAGCTAGTGTTTTCTGAAAACGACAATAATATTGATAAGAAACTCGAATAGTCGCAGAAACACGACTCCAGAGTTTCACCCCGCGTCTGTGTATGTGTGTTTGTGTGAGTGTAAATTCTTCAAAATGCAACAACTTAGCGGCTACCAAGCTGCGGGCCGCAGTGTGCTAGGCATTTCGCGAGGTTATTATTCATCGAACTTAACGGCCTCCGTGGTCCAGTGGAGCATTGGGCTCACGATCCGGAGGCCCCGGGTTCGAATCCCGGTGGGGACGAATCAAATCAAATCAAAATCTTTATTTGTGAATACAGTACACAAAAGCATGTTACATAAATTTATTACAATCCAACAAACAAAAATTGCTGATCACCTGATTGTCCGGAAGTAAGATGATCCGTGCCTCGGAAGGCACGTTAAGCCGTTGGTCCCGGTTACTACTTACTGATGTACCTAAATGAGTGATCGTTGCATGAGCCATGTCAGGGGCCTTTGGCGGCTTTATAATAACCCTGATACCGAGGTTGATGAGGTTGGTATTCTACATCACAACCTACACGAGAAGAAGAACTTAGACTTAAAGCTATCAGTTTTATGCCGGTTGGATGAATGAATGAAGGAAGGTCTACCCAAATTGGGATGTAGTGGTCAGCTTATGCGGTCATAAGCTGACCACTCACCTGACCTTCATTCATTTACTCATTCTTTTTAAAATTAAGAGCTGTCAGTCATCCGTCCCTTTCCTTTTCGGTGGATAAGAAACTGACAGGTATAACTTAAAAGTAAAAAAATAATAATAATAAAAAAAAAATAAAAAAATAGGAGGTGTCTACAGGAATCGGGGCCAATACCGCCCTAAAAGTATTTAGAAATAGAAGCGGCCCTCGATTACAAGCGGTTGGTCGTCCCTGCGTTGCATTGTGGGTACCCACACAAGTGCGGGTTAGTTGTGTGTGCGAGCCGATCTAACAGAGACAGACAGTATAAAACATTATACTAAGTAACCGTGTTTTATGCTAGCGAATCTGACTATGCGCAGCGTCGCGTCGGCATAATTTATTTATTTATTTTAACACCTCTACACCACGCAGCGGAGTATTTTTTATTTTTTTTTGCATGTCACATAGTCAGTCTCTCTCTCTATTTAAGAGCTGCGCTCTTGTCGGTGGGGTAATCGCCATTACTCTCTTATTCCCGCCAAAACTTTCACCTCCTGATACGACACGACCTGCACCTTCTCTTTTATTTGTTTCATAAATGTTCGCCTAGGTCTACCCCTTCCTCTCTTCCCTTCAATTTTTCCTTCTATAATGTTTGTTATAAATGAATCGTGTCGTATCAGGTGGCCAATCATATTTCCTCTCCGGTTCTCTATAGTTAGTACATAGTATAGTTCTTATAATTAAATTATCCACAAATATGTTTTTCTTTTTTTGAATTAAAAATACAATACAAAAACGCTACGCTTATCGCTTTGAGCGATAAGGCCGCCATTACACAGTACTTAGTTAAGAGACTTTTTGTAATTATTTCTTTTTATTTTGGTGCAATAAAGTGCATTTGTATTGTATTGTAAAAACGCTTTATTGCACATACAAACACAACACTAAAAACAATTACAAACTTATTGTAGATTTGCCACAGATGGCATTAACTACTTGGCTGGACGAATGGGTAGCGCTGAGGGCTCTCACCCGGTACAACGTTTAAGACACCAGGCCTGAGGGTGCCCAGTTGGGCGCGAACCTCGGCTCAGGGCGTCGTCTGAGAGGAGGTGTAAGGGCACCGTAAAAGTATACATTGGTGCTAATTCCTGTAAATACCATCTAATTTTATTTTAAGTTATATCTGTCATTTTCTTATCCGCCGAAAAGGAAAGGGACGGGTAATCGACAAGCATAAAATTTATGGAACACACGTCAATTTTAAGCACAAATCTAAACCAACCGTCTAAAAATTTTACATCCGTCAATAACCCGACACAGTTAGTAGACAGCACGTCAAACGGATTGCATACCAGGGACGTACCTTTTGATTCGCCCGGGTTATTCGTTCATTTACTCATTCTTCCTAAAATTAAGAGCTGTGAATCATCCATCCCTTTCTTTTTTGACGGATATGAAAATGACGGATATAACTTTAAATAAAATTAAGCGGTGTCTGCAGGAATCGGGGCCAATATACTCTCTCGAGAGAGAAATATCTCCCTCCTAGTCGCAGGTTCGAATCCAGCACAGGCCTAAACCAATGTCCAATTTGTTTTGAATTCATGTCTGGATCATAAATGATTATCACGTGCTCAGCAGTGAAGGAAAACATCGTGAGGAAACCCACATTCCCGAGAAATACATTTCCGGATGTATGTGACCTAATCTGTATTGGGCTGGTTTTCCCTTCGGGTTGGAAGGTCAGACAGGCAGTCGCTTCTGTAAAAAACCGTGTCAAATCTTCAGGTTAGGTAAGCGGATACTGATACTGTTAGCTGGGATAATGCTAGGGGGATGATGAAGTACGTAGGTACTACGTAGGTCAGCTGGAAGAAATCTCTTTCTTAGAGATAAGCTTACCTGTACTGTCTGTTTTCTTTGTATGTTTTTTCTGTGTTATATTGTGTACAAGTAAATAAATTATACATACATACATAGATAAACTCACGCCCGTTATCCCTAATGGGGTGGTCAGAGCCACAAGTAATCAAAGACAACTTGCAGCCACTGTTGATACGATGTCGTAAGCTGGATATGATGAACCTTATGGTGATAAGGGATCAGCCTATCGCCCATAACATTAGTCCATCATGTTAGAGGGCACAATCCCTCTGTCGGTTTTTACGACATGCCCGGGAAGACAGCTGAACGTGCAATTAAATAAAAAGTAAGCATAATAGGCGGGCTTAGAGTGAAAAGATTCTTAATGAAACAAATAACGGCCTCCGTGGTCCAGTGGTTAAGCGTTGGGCTCACGATCCGGAGGTCCTGGGTTCGAATCCCGGTGGGGACATATCACAAAAATCACTTTGTGATCCCTAGTTTGGTTAGGACATTACAGGCTGATCACCTGATTGTCGGAAAGTAAGACGATCCGTGCTTCGGAAGGCACGTTAAGCCGTTGGTCCCGGTTACTACTTACTGATGTAAGTACGTAGTCGTTACATGAGTCATGTCAGGGGCCTTTGGCTGCTCAATAATAACCCTGACACCAGGGTTGATGAGGTTGGTAATCCACCTCACAACCCACACGATAGAAGAAGAATGAAGCAACATACATACATAAACTCACGCCTATTTCCCACCGGGGTAAGCAGAGACTATAGAATTCCATTTGCTTCGATCCTGACACACTTCTCTTGCTTCCTCCACATTCATCAATCGCTTCATACACGCACGCCGGTTCAGAGTAGATCGTATTGAACCTTTTCTAAGGACATCTCCAATTTGGTCATCGTAAGTCCTTCTCGGTCTTCCTCTGCCAGCCCTACCATCAACTTTCGCTTTATATACCTACCGCTTTTGCAATCCTATTATCCTTCATCCGCTCTACGTGTCCAAACCAACCTAACATTCCCTTCTCAATCCAAGTCACTATATCGTCTTTTACACCACATCTCTGTCTTATCACACTGTTTCTCACTCTATCACTCAACTTCACACCGCAGATGCTACGCAAAGACCTCATTTCTACGGCATTGATCCTACTTTCATGCTTCTTCTGCCATACCCAACATTATGAAAGAAAATAACTAATGTTTATCAAATCCCACTGGCGTAGCGTGACTGAGTATTTCAAAACGTATGTAAAAACATCAATCGTATGAGAATACTTGCCTATTCATGCACGTCGCGAGTATAAGATTTTCTAACTCATTGAAATCGGTTTTGAGTTTCCAGTGTTGCTACTAAAGCTGTGAAGGAAAACGTCGTGAGGAAAACATTTCCGAGAAACGCTTAGAAAAGGTTTATACATTGTTTTAAGTTTACGCGTTTATTGGTGCTAATTCCTGTAAATACCATCTAATTTTAAGTTATATCTGTCATTTTCTTATCCGCCGAAAAGGAAAGGGACGGGTAATCGACAAGCATAAAATTTATGGAACACACGTCAATTTTAAGCACAAATCTAAACCAACCGTCTAAAAATTTTACATCCGTCAATAACCCGACACAGTTAAGTAGACAGCACGTCAAACGGATTGCATACCAGCGACGTACCTTTTGATTCGCCCGGGTTATTCATTCATTTACTCATTCTTCCTAAAATGAAGAGCTGTGAATCATCCGTCCCTTTCCTTTTCGACGGATATGAAAATTACGGATATAACTTAAAATAAAATTAGGCGGTGTCTGCAGGAATCGGGGCCATTATCATAATTAAAGCACATAGTAACGGGTTCTTACCGCGTTTAAATGGAGATATGAGACTCCCGATGGCACTTGCAGTGTCGAAATAGCGGGAGTCTCATATCCGTTACTATGTGCTTTAATTAGAAAAGGTTTACTTTGAACCGGCGTGTGTGTATGAAGCGATTGTCACACATGTGTCAAAAAGCAATAATGCTTTTTTTTTTGGTGGATTGCTTTGATATGGCCTTTTTAAACCCCCAGGTTTTCAAGATGGTGGATTAACAATCGTGGCTTCTTCATCGTATGTGAACCTTCAAAGCAATTCATCTAAACCACTTACACTATGTACACGCTTTCAGATAGCCATATGTATACGTATGGGTGTAAGTGACAACGTAACATAAGCTTTGGTGAATGATTCAGACCATGAAACACAAAAATACATGAATTTTGCGACGGAAAATTCCACTTGATATCATCTCAGAATCATAGTCTCGTTACGATGTCACGAACACTCCGTTTATATTGAATAAAATTTCAGTAATTTGGCAGCCTTATTGGTTCGTTTCGCAGGCGGTTATTTGACATTTGTGTGCATTGCGCACTCACTTTTACATGCGCAAATGTCAAATTGCAATATTGCTGTTTTTAGATGAATTGCTTTGAAGATTTATGTACCATGAAGAAGCCACGATTGTTAATCCACCATTTTGAAAAGCTAGGGGTTTAAAAAGGCCACGTCAAAGCAGGCCACATTGCGCAAACGTCAAATTGTAGGTATTATTGCTTTTTTAGATGAATTCCTTCGATGTGGCATCTTTAGCCTCACTGATCGGTCTAGAAATACATCAGAAAATCTAGACAATAGACTGCAGCTGTGATTGGGGCCAGTTTTTATTGTATTTCTTAGAAATAAGTTTCACTTTATATCTAGGCTGAGAAGCTGGGTTGTCCCACGAGGTCGCTTAGTCGGTTCTCGAATCTTCAATTACCTCATTAAATATCCTGTATTCTTGAAGTCACTATTTCTCTCGTGTGGGTTGTGAGGTGGATTACCAACCTCATCAACCGTGGTGTCAGGGTTACTATAGAGCCGCCAAAGGCCCCTGACATGGCTCATGTAACGACTACTTACTTACATCAGTAAGTAGTAACCAGGACCAACGGCTTAACGTGTACGAAGCACGGATCATCTTACTTTTTGGACAATCAGGTGCTCAGCCTGTAATGTCCTAACCAAATTAGGGATCACAAAGTGATTTTTGCGTTGTACCAACTGTGCTACCACGGTTTTTAACCTAGCAAGCTACAAAACAAAAATATGTACAAAGGTACGGTTGCGAGTACTAATATGTCATCATCATCACCAGCCCATTAACGTCCCCACAGCTGGGGCACGGGCCTTCCCTATGGATGGATAGGGAGATCGGGCCTTAAACCACCACGCGGGCCCAGTGCGGATTGGTGGTTATTAACGACTGCTAATGCAGCCGGGACCAACGGCTTAACGTGCCTTCCGAAGCACGGAGAAGCTCGAGGTGAAAACTTTTTTTTTGTGGTCACCCATCCTATGACCGGCCTTTGCGAAAGTTGCTTAACTTCAACAATCGCAGACCGAGCGCGTTAACCGCTGCGCCACCGAGCTCCTCGCTTAACTAATATGTATACACTTTGAAACCATGTCGAATTAACTTTTTTGAGAAATTCAACCGTAAGTCTCATTAAATGTCAAATATGGTGGTGCGACCTGTCGCACCCTAGCCACCCTATCCTCCCTATATCCCTATCGTGTACCCACTTTAGAACCCTGGTTCAAATATTGCTCATGACTGTACAACATCAAAATGTGATAGAAAGTGCAAAGTACAGATGTTATCTTACTCGTGTCGCGTCAAATTTTTAATATTTATTTCCAAAGCAGATTACGTTATCAGTTTGCGTAATTTTGGAAATGATAACCACGTGTCAGAGGTCTGGCCCTTGTAGGGTGACCATGATGGAGTGCCGTACTTGTTATTTATATACATAACCAGCCTGTATACGTCCCACTGTTGGGCACAGGCCTCTCCTCAATCAACCGGAGGGGGTATGGAGCATACTCCACCACGCTGCTCCAATGCGGGTTGGTGGAGGCGTTTTTACGGCTAATAGCCGGGACCAGCGGCTTAACTTGCCCTCCGAAGCACGGAATCGTCTTACTATTTCGGACAATCAGATGATTCAAGCCTGAAAAGTCCTTACCAAACAAAGGTCAGTCTTACAAAGTGATTTCGACAATGTCCCCATCGGGAATCGAATCTGGACCTCCACATCATGAGCCTAACGCTCTTACCACTAGACCACGGTGGCTGTATATTTATATATCATAGGTAAATATACCATACATAGGATTTTAATGAATACCGAATACTGAGGGGAAAAATTCAGCTCATGAGAACTGAAAATAATTAAAGAAGCAACATTTCCATGAGTTTTGCGACGGAAAATTCTACTTGATATAAACTCAGAATCACGGTATGAATCATCCCTCAAAGTTTTCGTTACGTCACACTGTATAAATATGTTATTATTAATAGACTAATTCCTAATGTTACAGAATTCGTTGACACTATAGAAACACATACCTAATATGTAACTATGTTACCTACTGAATAAAGATATTAAAAATAAAACATACATACATACATAAACTCACGCCTATTTCCCACCGGGGTAAGTAGACTATAGAATTCCATTTGCTTCGATCCTGACACACTTCTTTTGCTTCCTTCACATTCATCAATCGCTTCATACACGCACGCCGGTTCAATGTAGATCGTACTAAACCTTTTCTAAGGACATCTCCAATTTGGTCAATGTAAGTCCTTCTAGGTCTTCCTCTGCCAGCCCTATAATCAACTTTCGCTTTATATATCGCTTTCGCAATAAAACAAAAGATGATATAAAAGAATATGTACAGGGGGGTTAAAATGGCCACATCGAAGAAATTCATCTAAGAAAGCAATATTGCTATTTGACATTTGTTTGCATTGCGCACTTACTTTTATGTGCGCAAATGTCAAATTAGAATCAAATCAAATCAAATATACTTTATTGCACAGAACTAAAATTTCAACAATCAGACATAACACATGAATACAGTACAATTTGGGCGGCCTTATTGCTCTAGAGCAATTAAAAAAATAATAGAATGTATCTTAGAATGTATATTATTAATAGAATGTTGCTTTCTTAGATGAATTGCTTCGATGTGGCCATTTTAGTACAGTCCCGCCGTATTCCAATTTCGACCAGGCGCGTGGCTGCCATATTTTTTTATCGCGCATTCAAAAATAGTATTATTTACGTTAGGAAAATTTTTCGCCGTAATATTAGAATGTTAGTAAACTACTATAATTGCTAATAACGGCCCCCGTGGTCCAGTGGTTGAGCGTTGTGCTCACGATCCGGTGGTGCCGGGTTCGAATCCCGGTGGGGACAAATCACAAAAATCACTTTGTGAACCCTAGTTCGATTACGTGTCTTCCGAATCACGGATCATTTTACTTTTGGACAATCAGGTGATCAGTCTGTAATGTCCTAACCGAATTATGGATCACAAAGTAATTTTTCTTCCACCGGGATTTGAAGTCGGGACCTCAGGATCGTGAGCCTAACGCTCAACTACTGGGCCATGTAGGCGTCCAAGGGCCAATGGCCCCGATTCCTGCAGACACCTAATTTTACTTTAAGTTATACCTGTCATTTTCTTATCCTCCGAAAAGGAAAGGCACGGATGATTGACAGCTCTTAATTTTAGGAAGAATGAGTAAATGAATGAATAACCCGGGCGAATCAAAAAGGTATGTCGCTGGTATGTAAACCGTTTGACGTGTACTGTCAACTTAATTCTGTCGGGTTTTTGGCCAATGTAAAATTTTTAGACGGTTGTTTTCGATTTGTGCTTCCCTTTCCTTGCCGTCCCTTTTCGGCGGATAAAAAAATGACAGGTGTAACTTAAAGTAAAATTAGGAGGTGTCTGCAGGAATCGGGGCCATTATCATAATAAATACGTACGCAATACGCTCAATTATAGAAAAGGTTCGACGTGACATTCAATGCATCATGTGACGGCATTACAAACCGGTTTCAAAAACATTATAATTGCGTGGAATATTTCCAAAAATAAACTCAAAACAGCACGTGATATATTTTGGAAAGCAGTTCGGTAGCTCCGCATGAAACAAAAGGAGATCAAAAGGAACAAACTACGGTTGTAGTTTGGCGATAGTATTAAAATGTATATGTATGTAATTTTGTTTATAAATAAATTAAAAAAAAGATCATTCATTGTTTCTGTAGTGTAGCCAAACGCAACTTATAGGAAAACCGAAACGCAAGTGGTACAGACGGTTATTTTGACGTGATATCAATTACCTATAATCCAAACATGAATTCGAAATGACCAAATCAAATTCAGCGGTTTAGAACCCAAGGTAGCTTCGCTGTTTTTTTTTTTATGTTTGAAAGCAATATGCTCAAAACGAGATCATTCATTGTTTCTTTGGTATCATGACATGGGGATTCGTGTAATTCCATGCTGAGGGCATATCTTCATTATTTCTATGATTTGTCATCTCCACCAACACGCAGTGGAGCAGAGATGGATCTACCTCTGGTTACCCCAATCGGAATAAGTTAAAAGCAGCTACGTGACCGCATAAACGCAGATATCACGCGCCAAAACCAGTTACGCGTACAAACTCGATTATTTAAATGGAAAGTTTTCCAAAAATAACCCAAAAACCGTGTGATGCAGCGATAGTATGGAAACCTGTTAATGAAATGGTTTCGCGGTGCGCTCGCGCATGTTTTGATGCTTCTAACGGATTAGATAACGAGTGTTGCTATTTATAGATACATTTTTTTAATATGCAGTAGTTCGTTACATAACGACCTCCGTGGTCCAGTGGTTGAGCGTTGGGCTCGCGATCCGGAGGTTCTGGGTTCGACTCCCGGTGGAGACATAGGGTTTGGGTAGGTTAGGTCACATACCTCCGAAACGCATTTCTCGGGTATGTGGGTTTCTTCACGATGTTTTCTTTCACGTAAGCACGTGATAATCATTTATGATCCAAACGTGAATTCGAAAAACGATTTCGAAATCCCAGATCTGGGCTCGATCTGGATTCGACCCTGCGAGTCAAGTGTTCTTTAAACTGGACTACCACGGTTTCCGTCTAATCTAGCCTACAAGATCCCGCTGCTGGGCAAAGGCCTCCTCTTCCTCTTTTCATTTTTCGCGGTCCTGTGCGTCCTCCGGCAAGCGGCCTAGACGTCGAGTCTCTTATGAGGTCTACCACGACGCCTGTACCCGTCATTAGGCACCCAATAAGTGATCCGTGCCCACCGCTCAGGGTGCATACGCTTCCCCCCCCCATATATGTCCAAAATAAATTTGCTAATTTTTATTTTTTTTATTGCAGGTATACTCATACACCACCGAAGTCCAACATTCCATAGTAACTTAGGAAATCGTGTACCTAATTTGAAATTATTTAAATTACTTGATATTGTAAATATAGAAAAAGTGATCGACCAAAATTTTCTACCAAACTTTAATGTCTAGTTAAAATATGTTCAAACCTGCCTTTGATACCAAAGCCTTATATATTTATTGGTGTGCATAAATTAATGTGTGAGTGTTTAAATATCCAATTTAAATTAAGCTAAAGTTGTGTCAAGTTCACTTTGACACACAGTTCTAAAGTCACAAAACAAATTAAATATATTTATACATACTTTGACACAACCTGCGTCCACTTTGACACGATAAGCCGCTGGACATGTTGGCTTTGACACGCCAAGCGGCATAACGCGTCCGCTTCGACACGCCAAGCGACACTGCAAATGCCTTTGACACGAGCTGTCAAAGCGATCGAGCCTGCCAGTTGGGAACAGTGAGGATATAAATGAAGATGATGCCCCAGCAATATTGTCTGCGGTGGAAACACCACCACACCAACGTGCAGAATATGTTCGCGCAGCTTCTTGAGAAAGGTATGTGTGTTATTTTGTTGTTGTGTTATATTATTCGAGCCAATTGTATTAGTGAAAACTGCACTTAAGATGAATTAATAACTCATTGGTGCAGGTCCGGTACCGGGGATCGGGGGTCTGAATCATACTCCCTGTAATCGCTAACACCCTGTATATTGTATTTTCACCCGCGTCGCCTCTACAAATTCTTATCAGCTGTTCATTTGTGGCGATTTGTATGAATTCTGTCCGTTAAATTTTTATGTTTTTGATAGATTGAGCCGTTTGCGCGGGGTTGTCGCAATTACTTCGCGTTATGAGGAAATTAACATTAACAGCCTCCGTGGTCTAGTGGTTAGAGCGTCAGGCTCACGATCTGGAGGTCCGGGTTCGATTCCCGATGGGGACATGGTCGAAATCACTTTGTGAGACCGTCCTTTGTTTGATAAGGACTTTCAGGCTTGAATCACCTGATTGTCTGAAAAAGTAAGATGATTCCGTGCTTCGGAGGGCACGTTAAGCCGTTGGTCCCGGCTATTAGCCGTAAAAACACCTCCACCAACCCGCATTGGAGCAGCGTGGTGTAGTATGCTCCATACCCCTCCGGTTGATTGAGGGGAGGCCTGTACCCAGCAGCGGGACGTATATAGGCTGTTTATGTTATATGAGGAAATTAAAATCTTAATTTTGACGTTTTGAAGCGAATCTACCAGTGATATGCCGTTACCGAGCATGTATTCGTCATTAAAAATCAAAGTGCCTCTTAGACTCTGTCATAGAATAAGGAATAATACTACGTATAGAACGGCAACTCTCCGCTCCCCACCAGCGGCTGTGCTAGGTTTACCTCACCCCCGCTAGGTGTCACTTTAGTATTCAATCGTATGGGCGTCAGACGCCACACAAACAGATGCGCGTGTACGATAACGTCAATGTGTAGATATGAATGCATGGGATTAACTGTCTGATAACTGATATTAGGCAGCTAAATTAATCAATTGTATAACAATATTTTATGTTTTTTTTAAAGAACGTCTAGGGCCCTGTGCCGAGGTTTTTCTTGCAGCTTCATTTGCCCGGCTATACAGGTTGTGAGAAGCTGCAGTAGTTTTAGGCGGATGAGACGTTCGTTATGTAAAAATTGACTATGTTACCTACTGAATAAAGATATTTTTGAATTCGAATTTGAATTTATAGTGTCTGAGTAAAACGAGGTGTTCTATATGAAGACTTCGGGGTGTCTTCTTGACTTGGCCTTTATTTAAAACATCCTGAATTTGATCGTGGTGTTCACACACAATATAAGCTCACGACTATATCCCAAATGGGGTAGTCAGAGGGTACAGGCGTAAGGGCGGCACTATTTTGGCGGCGAGGGTGTGCTGCCGCCAAAGGATGTTTTCGGGGTACCGAACTGAGCATAGTACCCCGCTACCCACAAGTTGGTAGTGTGACTAGGGATCGACGATCCGACAGTGTTGTGTTGGAAGTTGTATATATGCGTCTTGCTGTGTAAACTTCGATGCCGCGTTTCACGACCGCTTGAAGAATGTGGCGCCATCTGTTGCATGTGAGCGGAACTAGGTGGCCAACTAGTTGGGTCCGCTACATCATAAATCTTTGTCGTAAGTCTTTTATCGATTTATAATGAGTGACTTTCCCTAAAAAAATACAAGTTTGTACAGGTTTGTGTTCGTTTAACCTTCTAATTCCTATCACACTGAACAAATGACCTGATGACCTTGAAGACCTGAACCGATTTCCACCAAACATAGCTAAGAACACTCTCGACTGATGTACCTTTCAAACAAAAAAAACCGCATGATAATCGGATCATCCGTTTGGGAGCTACGATGCCACAAACAGACACACACATTTACACAGACACGTCAAACTTGTAACATCCCGTCGTTTTTGCGTCGGGTGTTAAAAACTGAACAGCGCCATCTGTGTATTTTTGGGGAAAGTAGCCTGGAAAGTTATTCACGAATAAAATATTCCATAACTGACTCTATAGAGATAAAAAGTGGTAGCCTTAACTGGTTTACTAGAAAATTGTTGTTGGAATCCTGTTAGAAAAAGTATCACGTGGTATTAGCGTGATCTCTATGGCAACGCAAATATTATACAGAATTCTTTATACCGGGTGTTAGTGACATCGTAACGAAAAATACCTCATTTTTCATGATGATTCAAAACATGATCACACCCCGGACACTTCATACAAACAACCTCGTTTTACACAGACACTAGAAAGAAAGAAAGAAACGTTATTATAAAGGGACTCCACAGTAACAAATACAAAACAAATAACAAATATATAATATAAAACACAGAGTTACACACAACTTGCAATCAAACAAAACACATAATAAAAACAACATACACGAGAAATACAAATAATTGAGTGTATGGACTGGTCAACGATGGTGGTGGTGTCCTTTATAAAAGGGCCTCACTCAGTATAAGCCGCGGCGCGAGCCACGACGCTGGTATTCTGTGGACCCTGCTAAGTGAGGCACGGAAGCCGTGTCTCCCACAAATACTTGAATGAATACATAATAATATTTACTTATACTATGAAAACAAAGTAGTACACTACACATTGACGTTATCGTACACGTGCGTCTATGTGTGTGACGTCTGAAGCCATACGATTGTCCAAAAGTAAGATGATCCGTGCTTCGGAAGGCACGTTAAGCCGTTGGTCCCGGTTGCTACTTACTGATGTCAGTATGTAGTCCTTACATGAGTCATGTCAGGGCCTTTGGCAGCTCAGTAATAACCCTGACACCAGGGTTGGTGAGGCCGGTATTCCACCTCACAACCCACACGATAAGAAGAAGAAGCCAGTAATGCCCTAACCAAACTAGGGACTACAAAGTAATTTTTGTGATGTGTCCCCACCGGTCCCTTAGCACTTCGATGTAACCTACCTACCTAGGGCAAATAATCCAGTTAGGTAAGTCCAACTTCGAGAAAGAGATCTCTCGTCGGATCTAACTCGGATGGGCAGCGTTCGGGAAGCTGCGGAATATCTTCTCGTCCAAAATACCTCAGTGTCTCAAGACGAAAGTCTTTGACCAGTGCGTGTTGCCAGTGATGACCTACGGCAGTGAGACGCGGCCGCTTACTATGGGTCTCGTGAGGAGGCTCGGTGTCGCTCAGCGGGCAATGGAGAGAGCTATGCTCGGTATTTCCCTGCTGGATCGAATCAGAAATGAGGAGATCCGCAGGAGAACTAAAGTCACCGACATAGCTCGGAGAATTGCAAAGCTGAAGTGGCAGTGGGCAGGACACATAGCGAGGAGAACCGATGGCCGCTGGGGCGGAAGGGTTCTGGAATGGCGACCACGTGACGGACGACGCTCAGTGGGTAGGCCCGCTACAAGGTGGACCGACGATCTGGTGAAGGTCGCGGGAAGCCGTTGGATGCGGGCAGCACGGGACGGATCGTCGTGGAGATCCTTGGGGGAGGCCTATGCCCAGCAGTGGGCGTCGTACGGCTGATGATGATGATGTCCCCACCGGGAATCGAACCCGGGAGCATCGTGAGCCACCAACCACTGGACTACGGAGGTCGAAGTTACACCCTGTATAGCGAGGGCCCCAACACCCTCAAACGAGTACACGAGTTAATAGCTGTCCTTTATTATGTTCATAAATTTTTGTATTAATTTAAAACTCTGTTGATGTATCGAACGGCCTGAAACACGTGGAGCCTATTATTTAAAAAGTTACAAAGACCTTTTGTATTTTGACCTTCTGTATTATGTAAATAATCAAATTCTAATAAGGCTATTTCCTGATTTGACGCAAAAACTTGGCAATTTTGAGAAAAAAAGACTGTTCCTCAATTTTTTTTTCGTCGTTTTTTTTTTATATATGCTTTGATATTTTTGACGCGACTTACTCTGGCATTAGTGCTAATTCCTATAAATACCATCTAATTTTATTTTAAGTTATATCTGTCATTTTCATATCCGCCGAAAAGGAAAGGGACGAGTAATCGACAAGCATAAAATTTATGGAAAAAACGTCAAATTTAGGCATAAATCTAAAACAACCGTCTAAAAATTTTACACTGGCCAATAACCCGACAGGATTATGTTGACAGCACACGTCATACGGTTTGCATACCAGCGAGATACCTTTTTGATTCGCCCGGGTTATTCATTCATTTACTCATTCGTCCTAAAATTTAGACCTGTCAATCATCCGTCCCTTTCCTTTTCGGCGGATAAGAAAGTGACAGGTATAACTTAAAGTTAAATTAGGAGGTGTCTGCGGGGAATCGGGGCCATTGACTACTTGGCCGGAACTACTAACTTTGATCAGAATCGGCACCGTACAGTACGTAAACGGTTATGAGAATTGGCCCGCTCGATTCACGTGTAGGAGTCAACGATCTTTTGGAATAAACAATGGCGGGGCTTCATATCTACTTTACTAGACGAACGGCCGCCCGCGGCTCCGCTCGCATATATAGAGGCGGCTCGGTGGCGCAGCGGTAAACGCGCTCGGTCTGCGATTGTTGAAGTTAAGCAACTTTCGCAAAGGCCGGTCATAGGATGGGTGACCACAAAAAAAAGTTTTCATCTCGAGCTCCTCCGTGCTTCGGAAGGTACGTTAAGCCGTTGGTCCCGGCTGCATTAGCAGTCGTTAATAACCATCAATCTGCACTGGGGCCGCGTGATGGTTTAAGGCCCGATCTCCCTATCCATCTATAGGGAAGGCTCGTGCCCCATCAGTGGGGACGATAATGGGCTGGTGATGATGATGATGATGATGATGATGATAGAGGCGGCCAATCAGGGACGGTACTGAAAAGTATCGGCGTCCGAAGGACGTAATATACGATCCCGACTCTAGCCATAGAGGCAGCCAATCAGCTCGCGACACCAAACACTTCAGGACCCCGATACCGACCCCGCCGGCGCGTCGACGACTTCCCTCATTCAGCGCTTATCGCTATCGACCCACTAGAGTCGATTACTTTTAAATATTCTTCCACTCAGACGACGCCCTGAGCCGAGGTTCGCGCCCAACTGGGCACCCTCAGGCCTGTTGTCTTAAACGTTGTACCGGGTGAGAGCCTTCAGCGCTCCCCATTTGTCCGGCCAAGTAGTTAATGCCATCTGCGGCAAATCTACAATAAGTCACGTCAAAAAAAAAAACAAAATCGATCTGTGTATCTTCATTATACCGATGCCTAGACTAGTTTCCAACTTACTTTTTACTAAACGTCAAAACACGAAATTACAAACAAATAAAAGCAACCTATGACGTCATAGGAAAACGTGACAAAATGTCGCACCTATAATTACTTTTTTCTTTAATTAGAATTCATAAATAAGTTAAATGAAAAAATGAAAACGTTTTTTGTCACCTTTAGATCCTGTCTTTATTTAGTAATTAGAATTATATAATTTGTTTTTGACTTAGGAAATTACCCAATTCGATTTGTTGCTTGTGTGTGATTTCATTTACTCTGTGTGAGTTTCCCAAAGCACGGATGAATGCTATAAAAAAAACATTTGAATAAGGACTTTTTGAATTTGAATTTTGAACGTGATGGAATCGAAACGATTACACTAACACTCTTTATAAACGATGTCACTAACACCCTATATTGTGTGGTAGTTTCCACCTTTCTTTCTTTTGTCGCGTGGTTTGTGAGGATTACCAACCTCATCAACCCTGGTGTCAGGGTTACTACTGAGCCGCTAAAGGCCTCAAACAGGTATCAAAGCGTAAAAAAAAGCAAAAAAGAAGTAAACAAGTAAAGCGTGGTACGCGAATAAATGATTTGATTTTGATTTTGATTTGAAAGGTATCGAGCACCTCAAAATCCGTAACTGTTCTATCCTCGATTTCGGCCCCCCACATTCACAGTTACGAAAAACTGTTTGTGATAAAAATGCACCGTCATCAAGACCCCAAAAAGTCGGCTTTACCCAAAAAACGGCTCTTCAAACACTTTTTATTTTTCGCTTTACAACCTTTCGCTAGGTTACACGTGTAAGGTTATTGGGGTTCCGCGTGAGAATTAAGGAAATCTAGGTCGTTGGTGCGGATACCAATACAGGCGTGTATTTATGTTTATTTTAAGTTACACCTGTTTTCTTATCGATCCGTGGTTGCCCAGTTCGTAGAACTCTAATTTTAGCGTACCAAAAAGAAATGCAAAAAAGTTGTTCTCGCTTCCTAGATGTCGCGCTATCGTGGCCATATCATAGAATTGATCATTTCATGAAATGGTCGTATTTCATGAAATAGAACAACATTCGTTGGCCACATCATGATGTGGTTTGGCCAGATCAATGAACACAAAACGTTTAACGATATGACCAACTAAATGCATGATTACTTCATTATATGGCCAAACGTTAGCGATCATATCGTAAAATAGTAACATTATCCACCGGTAGTGGCGCTGGTGTCGCTTTGTTTTTGTTTTGCATAATGGCGGCGGACAATAATTATTCTTGTGTGAACGCGAATAATACGAATAATAATGAGCAAATACAAGATAAAAGTGCAGTGAAGCAATGTTTTGACACTAAGGTGAAAAGAAAAACTCGTATTAACAGTAGACAGCAACTTTATTTTTATTTTTAGGTTATATGGCAAATAATGAAGGTCGAGTGACCACGCTACGTAAATCAATGGACTATTATTGGATTTCAAAATATGATATAATTAAAACTGCGAATGAAGAGATATTAATTTTAAAAAAGAAAAATATAGACGATCCTACTGTCCGTAAAGTTTCTTTTTTTGACGTGACTTATTGTAGATTTGCCGCAGATGGCATTAACTACTTGAAACGGGATTCTATTAAAACGCATAAATGTTTTTGTCATAATTTAAATTATCATAATCCTTTTTTTTATAATTTTTACAAGGCATAACGGTAGGTTAGGGTGCGGCGGGGGTGGCCCTCGGGCCACCCCTTACGCCGCCAGTATGTTTATCTTACACACGAAAAGTATACTGAATGATGACCAATGGCATGAAATAGTGTCAAAAAATATGACGACGACTTCAAAGCGAGATGCAGTTACGGCGTATATGTCAACTACATCAACACTCCGTTAATCGAAAATGACTTTTTAATTTTTATTTGACTTTTAAACATTTTTGTACTTTGTACTAGAGTAATACATTATTTCCTACCTTATTGCGCGTTTTTATTACACCACTTATCATGGACACCCTACATTAATGATATGGCCAAACGTGGATGGAAATATCATTAAACGCTGACGTTTAAACGATATGGTCAGTTGAAGTTGGCCATTTCATGAAATACGATCATTTCATGAAATGGTCAATTCTATGATCTGGCCACGACAGCGCCAATCTCAAACAACACTATTCGTTGGTTCGGTTGTTTACTACTTACGAATTGTATGCAGGCAGATATAATTATGAGATTAAACGAACTTACCTGTAAGTGAAGTTCTATCTCAATTATACGAAGCTCCTTGTTCGAGAGGTTTTTAACAGTGTAGTCTACGTCTTATGCTCCAGCATCGTCACAATTTTCAAAGCTCATATCCAAAGCTAAAAAAAAAGTTAGTTTCCCGCTTCCGAGCGCACCTGTCAACTAATGTCATTATGTTTAAAGCATGTTTCATGGACAACTCCATCACCTGTGGAAGCTTTAGGGCGGGATATTAAAATTGAAGGGAGGGAGTCCTCTCGAACAAGGAGCTTCGTATAATTGAGATAGAACTTCACTTACAGGTAAGTTCGTTTAATCTCATAATTATACTCGCTCCTTGTTCGAGAGGTTTTTAACAGTGTAGATGTTCAAAGTTTAGTTGGGAATGAAACATTTAAATTGAAACGAGTACCAATAATATGATTATTCATTAATGAATAAAGTACATACATTGTTATCACAAAAGCTAATTAAGCTGCCCATGACTTTAATCCCAATAAAGGCAGTCAGAGGCACAGCCGTCTCCTGATAAACTCAGCGCGGCGTTCCACCAAACGTTTTGATATTATCATGTAAAAAACAATAAGAATAATAACTGTTCGCTAAACAAGTTTCACCAGTTCTCAAGAATGGAATCGATATTATGTATGTTATATATGGTTATACTATACTGTACTAGAATAGATACATAGTTCTAAATAATAAAGTTGAAGTTGAGCAAGTACATTAAATACCTATTTCACATTACTATCAATTTCACAACAAAATAACTACACAAGAACAAATTTCTGATGGAGCTCAACATCAAGATTGACTATAAGAGCCTCACAGGGACCTCACCATAGAGCACATTTCCGAAGCTCTTGAACAACAACGATAGTTATAGTCGAAAGGACTGTGAGACTTCATCATATAGTATAACACTCATTTTTCATTGGCACACCAAGGGCTACAATAATTATCAAAGTTACACATTATTTGTTTACATACATAAAAGAAGAAGAAATACATAAAGAAGAACGGGTAATGACGAGGGCACCCAGACACAAGATTGATTGTAACATCCTGTGCTAAGTTGGCAATTGTTGTCGACATTGAGTAGTTAAATGAATCCTAAGACAACATGTCAAATTGATTAGAGAAAATACAAATATAAGTGCAAGGAAGAATTTCGATACATTTATTCAAATGACCTTTTTCATTAAAATATTCAGAACCACTGAACTAAACTTTCCTCTTTATTATAAGATATTGTTAAATGAGGCTGAAAGTATAAAGAGGGGAAGTGCATTTACACAAGTACATATACTTGTGTGATAATTATCTTCGGAATAATTAAGATTTTGTTTTTATTAAAATAGATTACCTGAGCCCACGTTATTGTGTATTACCTAATATCGACCATATGGGCTTGGTAATAACATTTAGTATAATTTTTAATGTGGTAATAATAAATAAAACTTGTTGTGGAAGTTTTTCCTATTCCTCTATGCAACCTTTCACCCACCAATCAGATGATCGAACAACGTACACACAACACATTAACACACGTAACATTGTTTACGCAGCTATCTCTTTAGTGTAATAATTATTGAATTTGTTTTTAGGACAGTAATAGTAACGTCCTATTATTTACTGGAAAAATAGGATAAACATATATTTATCATGAAAATATTATTGTTACTTCTCCACTGCAGTTTGGTTCCGATTGATTAAGTGGAGGGACATTATTGTTGTAATTTTTATATTAATTGTAAACTGTGTTTTGGGCTGATCAGCAACAACATAATAAATCTACAACAACATAATTTAGAGAAAACGCTAATGGTGATGTAAGTTATATGTTAATAATGAACTATTTTTCCTTCCTTTTCACCTATGAGTTAATAATAAAAAGGGGAACTATTCTATCTAACCGAACTAGGTATCAATATTTTACAATTTCGAATGTAATACTTGAGGGAAATTTTCATTGAAGTTATAATATTATCAGGTAGGTACCTCAATTTATACTGAGATTAGTATTGTTATTCCTGATTAACAAAGACAGGATTTGAATCCCATGTCTTAATGATAATGCTAAAACTTTTAGTGATAGACATTCGGAATTAATTTTACCAGAATTTTGAAAAAGTAAATATCATAAAGGTAGGTATATTTGCTTGTGCAAATTTTCCCATTATAACTTTATAGGGAATTCTTCCTCCTCATGAGGTACTATTCTTAAACGGCCTTGCTGCCTGGGCCACTGTTGATACTAATGGCTGTGAGACTGCTAATACATCTGGTTGTGGCTCTGCTACTACTGCTGGCTGTAGGGCTGCTGGTACTGCTGGTTATGGCACTGCTGATCATGACTGGTTGCATCACTGCTTTTATTGCTGGCTGTGGGGCGGCCTGCTGATACTGTTCCTTGTGGGCTTTCTGTTCATGCTGTTAGCTGTGGGGCTGCCTGCTGATACTGTTGTCTCTGTTCCACAGGTCCTGTTGCTATCTCGTTTACTCACTCTTCGGGCAATGTTATTCATTATTATTTATGTGCTATTTGAATTTTATGATGTTGGTTGAAATAATTTAATAGCAGTATTCTCTAACCATGTCTTGTGTACAGTTATCTCTTTTGAAAGTAATCTCTGACATTACATACTATTAATACTTTGATTTCTAGTACAGTTGAATCATCTGATAAAGATGTAAAGGCCTGTGATGATGAGGTTGATTAATAGAACAGAGGCTTTTAGGTTTTGAATTGTCGGTTATTTCTTCAGAATTTGTACTCTCATTATTTTATAATAATCAATTTGACATAATAGTCTATTGTTTCTCAGCATTAGTCTAATCTTGAGTTTCAACATGGGTAGGTAAGCCCCGACAATTCAATGGTTTATCTTCGATTCCTCAAGTGACAAACCAAACATGGAAATAAAAGTATAAAAATAGTTGGTCTATGTTCTTGCTATCTACTAGCGTTTAGCAAAAGGCGATACTTGTAGTGGTAGCTTTATGTTATTTGAGTTGATACCATCAAGTCCATTGTCTATCCTCTAAGTGATAGCTCTAGGTATGGAAATGAGAAATAGGTATATAGCGCTTGCTAATACCGACCATAATCGTGGTAGCTCTTATATTAATAGGGTTCATACCATAAAGTCCATTGTCTATCCTCTAAGTGATAGCTCTAAGTATGGAAATGAGAAATAGGTATATAGCGCTTGCCAATGCCGACCATAATCGTGGTAGCTCTTATGTTAATAGGGTTCATACCATCAAATCCATTGTCTATCCTCTAAGTGATAGCTCTAAGTATGGAAATGAGAAATAGGTATGTTAGCGCTTGTCAATGGCGACTTTCTTAGTGGTAGCTCTTACATTCATTGTGTTGATACCTTCAAGTCCATTGTCTATCCTCTAAGTGATAGCTCTAGGCATGGAAATGATAAATAGGTATATTAGCGCTTGGCAATGGCGACCTTCCTGGTAGTAGATCTTTTGTTAATTAGGTTGATACCATCAAGTCCATTGTCTATCCTCTAAGTGATAGCTCTAGGTATGGAAATGAGAAATAGGTATGTTAGCGCTTGTCAGTGGCGACCTTCCTAGTGGTAGCTCTTATGTTCATTGCATTGATACCTTCAAGTCTATTGTCTATCCTCTAAGTGATAGCTCTAGGTATGGAAATGACAAATAGGTATATTATCGCTTATCAATGGCGACCTTCCTAATGGTAGCTCTTATGTGCATTGTGCCTTTAAGTCCATTGTCTATCCTCTAAGTGATAGCTCTAGGTATGGAAATGTAAAATAGGTATATTAGCGCTTAGCAATGGCAAACTTCCTAGTGATAGCTCTTATGTACATTAAGTTGGTACCATCAAGTCCACTGTCCATCCGCTAAATAATAGCTCTAGGTATTAAAATAAGGCATAGGTATATTTGCGCTTTGCAACAGTCTTAGTGGTTGATTTTTATGTTAATAGGGTTGATACATCAAGTCCATTGTCTATCCTCTATTGTGATAGCTCTAAAAGGAAACAAATAGTCTGTCTATTCTCTAGTCAGACAGTTCACTACTAGTGCTTAGCTAGGTGACTCTCCAAGTGGTGTTCTCTTGTTGGTTAGGTTGGTACCAATAATCATCACCCATACGTTGGAAGCTTGAATTATAATAAGATTAGAGTAATTTGGAAGAAATTGCTTACTATAATAAGGCTATCTTTTGCCTGTACTCTCTTAACACTCTTTCTGTTTTTATTGTTAGGGTATATTATCATCATCTTATATTGTAAGTATCATTCGGAGAAGATAACATTATTAACACCACTTAACAGAGACTGTGAGAAGGGATTATGTACTGTTATAATATATATAATATCATTTTTAAGTATGGTTATCCTGTAGTAAACCAATTATAATTCTCTAAATGTTTTAAGTGTTATCTTGAATAAGTTATGTATCTTGTCTACCAATGGTGTAGATGACCTCTGTGATATCGAGTACTACTGTGTCATGGGTACTTCTTGATGAACAGGGTAAACATGAAGTGCTTCTGTCATCTAATTATCTGAACTTGTCAAATTATTTCCGAGTTAATTATTTACTTTTCTATGCCATTCTGCGGTTATATTTCACTGGTTCTCTTTGTTTTATAATAAAACTGCTCATTTCATTCGCTGATAGTAAGTTATCAACCGCAACATAAGCCAAGAACACGAATTACAAAAAGAAACAAAAAAAATTTTTTTTTTTGACAGATGAAAATAAAAACGCGGCAATCAGGGACTGAAGACAAGGCTTAGGCCTATTTTGATCGTGATTTTCGAATATTAAATCACTAAAGTCAAGACTGTATAGTCCTCAGATCTTTGCCTGCCTTATATAAGGCGAATTTAAACAACATCAACATCGGAATAAAGTATAACTTTTAAATCACTGTTATAACACGATACAATTTTAATATTATTATTTATGTTAATAAAACTAGTTACTTTTATTAGTAATAAGTACCAACTTAAGTTACTTCTTCGAATGTTAGGATTATAAATTATAACCTCAAAAAAAGTAATTTGTTTTCGACAATAAAAGGAATTAAATTGAATTGATCATAATTATATCTTCTCTTGTTTTAGTAGATGGATAATGTTAAGACTTACCAGTTTAATCCACATTTTGTTTTATCAAAAAGAACTTACGCTCGTCGTCATCCACATTTTTTCTTTGGTTTTGTTTCTAGCTTTTTTAGAGAAAAAAGCACTTGATTATGTAAGTAACAGATTTTTCGCACTATATCAATCATGTTTTTGTATTAAATATTGGTTTTCAATTAGTTTATTTACGGAGGCGAAGTGACGCGCCGGTGCACAAAAACCGTAATGACATTAGTTGACAGGTGCGCTCGGAAGCGGGAAACTAACTTTTTTTTTAGCTTTGGATATGAGCTTTGAAAATTGTGACGATGCTGGAGCATAAGACGTAGACTACACTGTTAAAAACCTCTCGAACAAGGAGCGAGTATAATAGATATCTTCTTCACATCTGTTCCTCGAATCAAAAAGACTGTTTTATCTATAACAGATACTTTTTAATCATTGAAGTTGTTACTTTTACTAGCTCTAATTTAATTTTGTAATTAAGTAAGTACTTTTTTTATATTTTTTTTTTTTCATTATATCTTTAATCTAAATACATGGTTTGAATGATGCCGTTAAACCACAGAGGTTTGTCTCGGCACCCATTCGTCGCATTAAAACAGAAAAAGAATAAAAGTATTAGTGCATGTTGTGTCCACCTGTAAGTGGCGAGGCGCTTAGTTTTTTTTTTGTATTAACTGCAAACTGTAACCATGTATCAGTGTACTTGCCATTGGTTGACTAAATAAATAAATAAATAAAATAAATAAATAAACTCTTGCCTCTCACTTTGAGGTCGCAGGTTCAAATCCAGCACAGGCCTAAACCAATGATTGTCGAATTTGTTTTCGAATTCATATTGGGCTCGTAAATGATTATCACATGCTCAGCGGTGAAGGAAAACCCACATTCCCGAGAAATGCGTTTTCGGAGGTATATCAACTCACCTGTATTGGGCTGGTTTTCCCTTCGCGGTTTGGAAGGTCAGACAGACTGCCGCTTAAAAAGCCGGACATGTCAAATCTTCAGGTTAGGTAAGCGGACCCTGTGAAAAACGGGATGATGCTAGGGAGATATGACCTGTCATTTTCTTATCCGCTGTAAAGGAAAGGGACGAGTAATCGACAAGCACAAAATTTATTCAACATACGTAAATTTTAAGCACAAATCTAAAACAACTGTCTAAAAATTTTACATTGGCCAATAACTCGACAGAATTAAGTTGACGGCACACGTCAAACGGTTTGCATACCAGATACCTTTTTGATTCGCCCGGGTTATCCATTCATTTACTCTTTCTTCCTAAAATTAAGAGCTGTCAATCGTCCGTCCCTTTCCTTTTCGGCGGATAAGAACATGACAGGTATAACTTAAAGTAAAATTTGATGGTGTGTACTGGAAACAGCACTATTGACTAACTTGTTTTATAAAAAATGCTTTCTCTTGTTTAGTCACTGTGGTCCAGTAGTTCACTGATTTGTTTCTCAAACGGGGAGCGTCGGTTCGAAACCCGGTACCGGACTTGCACCAATGAGTTATTAATTTATCTTAAGTGCAGTTTTTACTAACACAGTTTGTTTACATTGCCTAAAATAAAGTTTGGTGACGCGTAGGTACGTAGTTCATCTATGATAAACCCACTACGCTAAAGGAGAATTTACCTTTGTTTTCACTAGTTCGATTCATTAGTTCGATCGTCGAACTAGTGAGTACAAGCAAGACAATCACGACGCTTCTTGTGACACCAATTTTGTTAAATTATGATTAGTGGTTCGAAGGTAGAAGTACGTACACACATACCTACAGACATCATCATCATCGCGTCCAAGCCGTGTCCGGCGACGGCGACTCCTAAATGTCTATCCCAGGTCGTTTTTATGATAGGCTCTAATGTGGCTAGCAAAACCGAACTTCGATTTGAAGGTTCGGCCACATGGCGCACAGTAACTGGCCAGCAGAATTAAACATGCAGGAGTCATCTGCGCGTGAGTGTATTATAGTGAACAAGTAGTTGCGCTGGTACAAGTCCACTCTCTCCTCCTCAACCTCCCGGTGCCGATGGACCGGACAGCCGGCACGACCGACAGGAGGCAGAGGCCGCAGGAGATTGGCCGCACGCCACTAAAAGGATCCAGACGTGCGCCCTTTGAGGCATTTTCCCTTTGCCTTGCCCCACCGCTGTAGAAGCCGGATGCGTTAGCCTATCGGCTTTGCTCGCCTACAGACATACGTAGCAGTCAAACACATAACCCTCCTTTTTGCTTCGCCACAGGTCGGGTAAAGAATAAATGTATACGGAACACGAAAATATTCAACTCGCTCTTGACTCCTCTTGCCCAAGTTAAATTTGATTTCCATTGAACTGTTCGTTCGTTGCGGACAAGTTTTTTTTAATATTATTTGCCAAACCTGCTTCGAAATATGCGAAATTATTATGGTATTTTTTTTTATACGCTGATTTTTTTTGTCTATACGCTTTGCGTATGCAAAGGTTATCTCGTCATGGTAATAAATAAATAAAATAAATCATCATCATCAGCCCATTAACGTCCCACTGCTGGGACACGGGCCTTCCCTATGGATGGATAGGGAGATCGGGCCTTAAACCACCACGCGGGCCCAGTGCGGATTCATGGTTATTAACGACTGCTAATGCAGCCGGGACCAACGGCTTAACGTGCCTTCCGAAGCACGGAGGAGCTCGAGATGAAAACTTTTTTTTTGTGGTCACCCATCCTATGACCGGCCTTTGCGAAAGTTGCTTAACTTCAACAATCGCAGACCGAGCACGTTTACCGCTACGCCACCGAGCTCCTACAATATTCGTTTACAAATACTTCAACATTGATGAGTTAAATATGGTAAAGCTTATGAAGCATGGTGGAGTATGCTCCATACCCCTTCCGGTTGATTGAGGGGAGGCCTGTGCCCAGCAGTGGGACGTATATAGGGTGTTTATGTTATGTATGTTTTTAACAATTTACATTTGCTATAATGACAGCCTCCGTGGTCTAGTGGTTAGAGCGTTAGTCTCACGATCTGGAGGTCCGGGTTCGATTCCCGATGGGGACATTGTCGAAATCACTTTGTGAGACTGTGCTTTGTTTGGTAAGGACTTTTCAGGCTTGAATCACCTGATTGTCCGAAAAAGTAAGATGATTCCGTGCTTCGGAGGGCACGTTAAGCCGTTGGTCCCGGCTATGCAGCGTGGTGAAGTATGCTCCATACCCCCTCCGCTTGATTGAGGGGAGGCCTGTGCCCAGCAGTGGGACGTATATAGGCTGTTGATGATGATGATGATGACATTTGCTATAAGAACTAGGTAATTATGAATATTAAGAATACGGGCAATAGGAAATTTCTCAGCTTGTGCTGTGACGAAGCCATGCTATGGCGCCATCCAGCGCTGGTGTTCAGTAATTTCTTGCGATATTGTGCGAAGTAGTAACCGGGACCAACGGCTAGAAGCTAAGGAAGCAAGTAAATAAATGATTTCGAGTTTCAAGAAAAACATCCGGTATTTACAGACTACCAATAATTTACCTAGTTATTGTTGTTTTGCTTAAGTGCAAAAATAGACTTGTTTTTGGAAGACAGTGATAAAGTAGTACAATTACGCGCAATATCATGTAACCACTTGAGAACCCTGTCGCACTATCATGTTTGACATTTAATGAGACTTACGGTTTAATTTACCAAAAAAGTTAATGTGACATGGTATCAAAGTGTATACATATTGATATTCGTGACCGTACATAGCATGTTGTGTGTACATCATGTTTTGACCCACATAATACTTGTTTGTTTTGTATTTCAAAGTTCTTTATTAGTAATAATAATTGAAATGTTTACTCACAAAAACATAGTCAGCGAGAAACAATACATCAAATTAAAATAAAACGTTTTCAGGCTATATAGCCTTTAAAAATAATCCAGAGACAAACAAGAAGGCATATTATGAACCTGCTACATCAACCTTCTTCCCGGAAATACATTTACAAGAGGAATATAATAATATCTACTATGTGTATAGTTATATATAATAAACTTCCCACCGCATTTAAAAATATGACCAAAGCTGCTCTTAAAGTTAATTTGACAAAATGGTTGCTACAACATTGCTTTTATATTATACGTCTCCATAATTTACCTATTATAATGTATTCTTTTCTTTTAGTAGTTTTGTTATTATAAGTAAGTTTTATTTATTCATTTTGCATATATATTTTTGATAGGAATATATATCTATAATATCAAGTATAAGTAATGCATTATAATCTATGTAAGTATCATAGTATGTTTTCTTTATTGTACGTATATAAGTAGGTACGTAATTGAGTTTGGTGTGTCCGTGGCTCACGTTCGATAGGTCTCCCATAATACCAGCGCCGCGGCCCGTGCTAAGCACGTGTCACGGCATTATGCTGAGGGAGATCCTTTTTTTATTTTGGGCGCCTCCATTGTGTATTTAATGTCTGTATTATTTGTCTTTTTGTCTTTGTTATTTTTTCTATTTTTTTTTTATTTCTGTAATGTAAGTTTGTAAATGTGGCGTCCAATATGTAAATAAATATTTTCTTTCTTTCTTTCTTTCTATAGTATTAATGAATTTCTAGATTATAAAAACTAAACTTTGACATTGTTAATTAGAGTTTTATTTCATTTTATGATTGATTCTTATGTAATTTTAGATGCATGTGTAGCACAATAGCATAAATTTACATGCTTACTTGTAAGCTGAAAACACGGACTACTGTATACAATAACATCTGTAAATACTGTTTTCTGGCAAATAAATTATTCTATTCTAAAAAACTTATAAAAGAAAAGCATTATAAATTGTATACATCTTTAGGTACACTATACACTCACTGTATAAGTCACTATATAATTTATAATCAACTTGGACGACGATTTATTGTTGGCTTAGGTAATAGTAGAAATTAACGCAAAGGCTTTTGAAAAGAATGTTATTATATATTCAATTCAAATTCAAAAATACTTTATTCAATAGGTGACATAGTTACACTTTGAATCGTCAATTTTACATAACGAACGTCTCATCCGCCTAAAACTACTGCAGCTTCTCACAACCTGTATAGCCGGGGAAAAGAAGCTGCAAGAAAAACCTCGGCACAGGGCCCTAGACGTTCTTTAAAAAAATAAAAATAAACATAAAATATTGGTATACAATTGAGTAGTTTAGCTGCCTAATATCAGTTCTCAGACAGTTAATCCCATGCATTCATATCTTCTAAATAATCACAAACTTTATAATAACCTTTTTTGTAAAGTTTTTGTTTAACTACTGTCTTAAAACAGTTGAAAGGCAAATTCTGAATGCCAATGGGAATCTTATTGTAAAAACGTATACATTGCCCCTTAAAAGATTTAGTAATCTTATGTAATCGACTGACTTGTAAAGCAAGTTTATTTTTATTCCGGGTATTAACAATGTGCCGATCGCTATTTTTTTGCAAATAATACTATATGTTTTTTTTACATATATTAAGTTTTCAAAGATATATTGTGATGCCAAAGTTAAAATACTAATTTCTTTAAATTTATTTCTCTATTTTTATATGTTTCTCTATTTTTTCTCTATATGTTTCTCTATTTGTATATGTACATATATCTTATTATTACTTTAATACTTGTGTAGAATCATATTTGTGATTATTTTTATTAGTGTTCCTTATCTAAAGGGATTCGTGTTCGGCGTGTTCTTGCCGTAGGGGTGAGCGCCTCTTACTTCAGTAGGCCGGATTGAGATAGTGGCTGAGTTCGAATTGGGCCCCAGACCTATTCAGAGGCGGAGGACAGGAGTCCTAGTACTTCCTTAAGGTCGCCTCAAGTTAGGACGAATTTGAAGGAGGTTCGAGTTAAAATTTTAGAATACATTCGTATTCTAGAATATTTTGAACATTTATCATAATTTAGACTGAAGTGAAGCCTTTGATACACTATACCATGAAACTTACGCCATATATCTAACCAGTTGTTTTCTTGTTACAGAGAGGTTTTGTGACGTCACACTGTACTGTTCGCCGAGCTTCGCAACCCAAGTGCCGGACAAGAACACGGTCGACTCGCAAAACATTCGAGGAGTGTCGCTCAGGGCACATAGGTAGGACCATTTTTATTCCTACACTATGAATGACTAAATTATTCTAGAACCTGCATACATGTTATAAACTCATGCTTATTTCTCACCGGGGTAAGCAGAGGTCTGCATACAGCTCCATGATACATAAAGTCTCTAATGGGGTTGGTAGAGCCTCAAATGAGGCGAGGTTCGCGCCCAACTGGGCACCCTCAGGCCTATTGTTTTAAATTTTCTTCCAGGTAAGAGCCCTTAGCGCTCCCCATTTGTCCGGCTTACATACAAATAAATAAATAAAAGACAAACAATATATTTTATTCAAAATTTTCCATTCCAGGGTGGTGCTAGCAGCATGCTCGGAGCTGCTCGGCGCTCTGCTCGGCGCACACGACGCGCTCGGTGAACCCGTGCTGGTCATAGACGGTGCTGAGCCCAAACACCTACGAGCGTTGCTCGACTACATGTATACTGGAGAGATGAGCGTGCATCATGTGAGTATAGGGAATCATCATCATCATCAGCCCATTAACGTCCCCACTGCTGGGGCACGGGCCTTCCCTATGGATGGATAGGGAGATCGGGGGCCCAGTGCGGATTGGTAGAGTATAGGGAATACTTATACTAAAAGGACACTTTTTCTTCTTATCGTGTAGGTTGTGAGGTGGAGTACCAACCTCATCAACCAATCAGCCATAAAGTTTTTATTGAAACTAAATAAGAGGCTAGGTTCCTTTGTAAACAATTTTTAAGTTATTTACATTACGATCTCCTTCTATCGTGTGGGTTGTGAAGTGAATTACCAACCTCGTCATCCCTGGTGTCAGGGTTAAAATTGAGCTGCCATAGGCATCTGACATGGCTCATGTAACGATTACTCACATCAGTAAATAGTAACCGGGACCAACGGCTTAACGTGCCTTCCTAAACACGGATCATCTAACTTTCAGACAATCAGGTGATCAGCCTGTAATGTCCTAACCAAACAAGGGATCACAAAGCGATTTTTGTGATATGTCCCCACCGGGATTCGAAACCGGGGCCTCAGGATCGTGAGTCCATAGCTTAACCACTGGACCACAGATGCCGTTAAAAGGACCCTCAGAAACTTTTTACAGAATAATATTAAAATCTCCGTCGGATCTAACTAGTTGGCCAGCTAGTTCCGCCAGTAACCAACAGATGGCGCGCACATTGTTCAAAGAAGGCCTGAAACGCGCTAACGAAGTTTGCACAGCGCGACGTATATATACAACTTCCAACGTGACACTAACGGATCGTCGATCCCTAGTCACACTACCAACCTAGCGGTATCACGAAAACATGCTTTGGCGGCAACACATCCTCGTCGCCAAAAAACAATAAAAATACCATAATGCGCTGATCGTACTGCTTGTTGCGTGTGGAAGTCTTAGGCCGTATTCAGAAAGAAAGCTGGAAACTTTTAAGCGCTGACCCTCGCTGGAAAATATATGAACTCGCGCCGATAAGCACTGAACGGTGCCGACAAGTTCCGACAAGCAACACGCGCTGGTCAGCGCTGGGCGCTGCCATTTAAAATTTATATACAACTGCGACAACCTGCTTCCTTTGTGTTTATTTATTTATTTATTTATTTAAAAGACGAGCACAACAGTTAACAATCATAATAGAGGATAACATCTAATAGTGTATAAAGTATTATACCAGATTGTGAAACCAGTAAAGTGTCGTACAGCATGATCGACCTTAACAACTGTGATAGAAAAAGAAAAAAGACAAAAAAAAATAAAAAAATAGAGGAAAATTTTTAACAATGTGAAGCACAGATAAATATTGATTATGTATAATAATATGTTAGTATGTTAGTTATGTATAATAATATGTTAGTGTGTAGAACGGACCAGCGATGTTAAGCGCCGGTAAGCGCTTATAAGTTTCCAGCTTTCTTTCTGTATACGGCCTTACTGTGTGTTTGTTTCGACAGTCGCAGCTAGCCAGCCTGCTGAAGACGGCAGAGGAGCTCCGCATCAAGGGTCTGACGGACATTCGGTGGAATAACAAGGATGAACCTCCCGACTGCCCGGCCGGGGGTAACTAACTTATTAGATAGATAGATATAGCCTTTATTAACAGTAAGAAGTTATTTATCAGTAAGTTTTTTATTGAATTTATACAATTTGTCACTTAAAATTACGAATAATTAAAACATTTCAAATTATTACACAAACACTAGTCAGTCTAAAATACCGCCCCCTCTCGTACCTGGTTCAAAGGTGCCCATTATACTGGCGTGATTCAGCTCATCAATTCATCATACATACATAATCGGCCTATATACGTCCCCTGCTGGGCACAGGCCTCCCCTCAATCAACCGGAGGGGGTACGGAGCATACTCCACCACGCTGCTCCAATGCGGGTTGGTGGAGGTGTTTTTACGGCTAATAGCCGGGACCAACGGCTTAACGTGCCCTCCGAAGCACGGAATCATCTTACTTTTTCGGACAATCAGGTGATTCAAGCCTGAAAAGTCCTTACCAAACAAAGGACAGTCTCACAATGTGATTTCGACAATGTCCCCATCGGGAATCGAACCCGGACCTCCAGATCGTGAGCCTAACGCTCTAACCACTAGACCACGGAGGCTGATTCAGCTCATCATTCTGAGTTAATATCAAGTGGAATTTTCCATCGCAAAAGTATAGATAGAATTGAAAATAATTTAGAAAAAACACAAAATATATCATGAGTTTTGCGACGGAAAATTCCACTTATCAACTCAGAATCATGAACCGAATCATACCTCAAAGACTTCGGTACGATGTCACTGACACCCTGTATAATTTGTAATTACTTTTCCTTTGTGAGACTGTCCTTTGTTTGGTAAGGACTTTTCAGGCTTGAATCACCTGATTGTCCGAAAAAGTAAGATGATTCCGTGCTTCGGAGGGCACGTTAAGCCGTTGGTCCCGGCTATTAGCCGTAAAAACTCCTCCACCAACCCGCAGTGGAGCAGCGTGGTGGAGTATGCTCCATACCCCCTCCGGTTGATTGAGGGGAGGCCTGTGCCCAGCAGTGGGACGTATATAGGCAGTTTATGTTTTATGTTACTTTTCCAACAGGAATAATAACAACTACATCAGGAAAACGCACGCCCGAACGCAAGAGCCCCGAGCCGAAACACGCCGAGTCGAAACATGCCGAGCCGAAACACGCCGAGCCGAAACATGACCCGAAACATGAGTCTAGCCCTATGGAGAACATGTGTCCCGAACTGCGCGCGTATATGAAGAAAGATGACAGCGACTCTGATAGTAGACAGGAGAAGTTTAATGTTAATGGTATGTTAGTAAAAAAATAATATTTACCAAATAAAGTCTTCTTCTTCTATCGTGTGGGTTGTGAGGTGGAGTACCAACCTCATCACCCCTGGTGTCAGGGTTACTATTGAGCCGCCAGAGGCCCCTGACATGGCTCATACGATAACGACTACTTATTTACATCCGTAAGTAGTAACCGGGACCAACGGCTTAACGTACCTTCCGAAACACGGATCATCTTACTTTCGGACAATCAGGTGATCAGCCTGTAATGTCCTAACCAAACTAGGGATCACAAAGTGATTTTTGTGATATGTCCCCACCGAGATTCGAACCCGGGGCCTCCGGATCGTGAGTCCAACGTTCGACCACTGGACCACAGAGGCCGTCTAAACTAGGATACCCTGCTTTTTAAGACTTCAGGCCTCCACCACCAGAGCATGGTCAAGAGAAAATAACAAAATAGCAAAAAGTTGAAAAGTAATTGTTAACTTGAATTAAACATTTCTTAAAAAGAAAATATGAAATCTATAACAGGAATCGGGGCCATTAACTCAGAATCCTCCACCAACCCGCAGTGGAGCAGCGTGGTGGAGTATGCTCCATACCCCCTCCGGTTGATTGAGGGGAGGCCTGTGCCCAGCAGTGGGACGTATATAGGCAGTTTATGTAACTCAGAATCATAATCTGATTCACCCGACAATGTTTTCGTTACGATGTCACTAACACCCTGTATTTCCATTATCGCAGGAGGTCCCCCGCCGTTGATAAAGCTGCCTACAAAGGAGAAGACCAGTCCGATCAAGCGAGAGAACTCCGACACGTGAGTACTTAGACATAATACATTTTTATTTTATTTTTATTTATTTAGTATACAGGGTGTTAGTGACGTCGTAACGAAAACTTTGATGGATGATTGAGACCATGATTCTGAGATGATATGAAGTGGAATTTTCCGTCGCAAAAGTATGGAACAGAAAATAATAAAAAGAAAAACAAAAATTTTCATGAATTTTCCGACTGAAAATTCCACTTGATATCAACTCAGAATCATGGTCTGAATCATCCCCCTCAGTATTCGTTACGGTATCACTAACACCCATACCTACTTGTATGGGTACAGTATGTACTTGTGCGGGGTGTAAGTGACATCGTAACGAATACTGAGGGGGATGAAACAGCTGATTATTCTGAGTTAATATCAAGTGGAATTTTTCATCGCATAAGTATAGAATTGAAAATAATTTTAAAAAAACTAAAAAAAAACATGAATTTTGCGACGGAAAATTCCACTTGATATCAACTCAGAATCATGGTCTGAATCATCCCCCTCAGTATTCGTTACGATGTCACTAACACCCTGTATATCCTTTCCAGCCGTAATCGGCCATGGCGACAAGTCTCCAATCTAGGAACGCCTAAGATGCGCTCTTATATGGCTGACGTAACCGATCTTAGCAGCGAATGTACGGTCACGAGCTTTAATATGTATACACTTTGGTACCATGTCACATTAACTTTTTTGACAAATTGAACTGTAAGTCTCACTAAATGTCAAATATGTTAGTGCGACAGAGTCCTAAAGTGGGTACCTTCTATTGCTCATGACTGTACACATATTGGTGCTAATTCCTGCAGCCATCTAATTTTATTTTAAGTTATATCTGTCATTTTCTTATCCGCCGAAAAGGAAAGGGACGGATGATTGACAGCTCTTAATTTTAGGAAGAATTAGTAAATGAATGAATAACTCTGGCGAATCCAAATGGTATCTCTGGTGTGCAAACCGTTTGACGTGTGCTGTCAATTTAATTCTGTCGGGTTATTAGCCTATGCAAAACTTTAATAGAGTTGTTTTAGATTTGTGATTAAAATTGACGTGTGTTACACGTTGTCCCTTTCCTTTTCGGCGGATAAGAAAATGACAGGTATAACTTAAAATAAAATTAGGAGGTGTCTGCAGGAATCGGGGCCATTGTAAAGTTATAAAATGCAAGTCATAAATTAGTTTTTGTATATGTGTCCCAATTACAGGTACACACTGCATTCACAATAACAACAACAAAACGTATATATCTAGGTGTATATAATTATATATAAATAAATATGTATAAGGAGGAGCTCCGTGGCGCAGCGGTAAACGCGCTCGGTCTGCAATTGTTGAAGTTAAGCAACTTTCGCAAAGGCCGGTCATAGGATGGGTGACCACAAAAAAAAGCTTTCATCTCGAGCTCCTCCGTGCTTCGGAAAGCACGTTAAGCCGTTGGTCCCGGCTGCATTAGCAGTAGTTAATAACCATCAATCCGCACTGGGCCCGCGTGATGGTTTAAGGCCCGATCTTCCTATCCATCCATAGGGAAGGCCCGTGCCCCAGCAGTGGGGACGTTAATGGGCTGATGATGATGATGATGAAATATGTATAAAACTTAAACAGAAATTATCTTCTAAATGAAAAGAGTCATATATCTTTTTAACGTATATGTCGTGGCCAGATCGTAGAATTGATCATAATTCATGATGTGTTCGACCATTTCATTAAATGGTCATATTTCATGAAATAGCCAACTTAAGTTGACCACATCGTTGAAACGTCAACGTTTAATGATATACCAATCAACGTTTGGCCATATCATTAATGTAGGCGATGTCCATGCTATGTGGTGTAATAAAAAATCGAATAGTTTTCATTTCTTAGGTTCGTAATTACCTAATCGATATGTAAAATTGTACAATTACATTGATTCATCGATTAAAATATCTATCAAGTTTTAAATATAATCGACACCAGCGCCACTACCGGTGGATAATGTTCCTAATTTTACGATATGATTGCCAACGTTTGGTCATATCATGAAGTAATCATGCATTTAGTTGCTCATATCGTTGAACGTTTCTTGTTCGTACGATCATCATCATCATCATCATTTTCTTTCACAGTGACACGCCCAGTCCGAAACGGCAGAGGCTCGCGAGCGGCCCAGAGAACACCGACGAGGAAAGCTACCAGTCCAAGGCGTGAGTTTTTTTTTTATTATTATAATACGACGCTACGGATATGGTGACACGAAAACCCCCGATACCGACCCCGCTGGCGTGGTCGACGATTTCCCTCATTCAGCGCTTATCGCTATCGACCCACTAGGGTCGATTAATTCTTTCAAATATTTTTCCTCAGACGACGCCCTGAGCCGAGGTTCGCGCCCAACTGGGCACCCTCAGGCCTGTTGTCTTAAACGTTGTACCGGGTGAGAGCCTTCAGCGCTCCCCATTTGTCCCGCCAAGTAGTTAATGCCATCTGCGGCAAATCTACAATAAGTCACGTCAAAAAAAAAAGGTGACACGTAATATGCAACTATAACTCGCAACTTGCAAGTTTATAAATTCAATCAATCAATCAATCAATTAATAATCAATAAATTCCTACCTACATGTTCTTTATTTCTTGTACCTAATATGTTCGAGCATGATATTATGTTGCAAATTGGAAGCGACGATGGTGAATGTCGGTGTACGGACAAACCAAAGTTGGTTTTTGTTGCACCGTCAATTGTAAAAAAAATTATTAAGTACTGTACTTATTTTTAATAAAAAAAGAAACTGCAACTATTATCTATAACTGTACCTAAATTTATGCACAATAAAAATCTTTACCTTGTTTTATCTTTATTAATATAACCCCCTCCCCACACACCTCCATACCCCCATACCCCCACCCCAAATCCCCATACCCCCTCCGGTAGATTGAGGGGAGACCTGTGCCCAGCAGTGGGACGTATATAGGCTGTTTATGTTATGTTATGTTTATGTATATTTATTAATATAAAAAATACCCAGACCCATGGTAGGCCAGTTGGTAGAACACTTGCCGCAGGTTCCAATCCAGCACAGTTCTAAACCAATGATGATTGTCGAATTTGTTTTCTAATTCACGTTTGGATCATAAATGATTGTCACGTGCTCAGCTAAGGAAAACATCGTGAGGAAACCCACGTTCCCAAAAAAATACATTTTCGGAGGTGTGTGACTTAAACTGTATTGGGCTGGTTTTCCCTTCGCGGGTTGGAAGGTCAGACAGGCAGTCGCTACTGTAAAAATCCGGACCTGTCAAATCTTCAGGTTAGGTAAGCGGAACCTGTGAAAAACGGGATAATGCTAGGGAGATGATGATGATTAATATAAAAATACATTAATTTAATGATAATCAATATTACGCTAACATTTTCACTGTCATTTTATCGATTGGTGCTAATATGTGACACTGAATAAGTCATGTCATTCTGTCAAAATACAAACAAAATCACGTGACACGGATGTTAGGGAAAAAAACAAACTTATCGATTTCGACAAAATTTATTTAATCGATCGATAATTTTATCACGTTGCGCTAGTTAGCCCTGCACTACTGTAAAAATAATGTTGACATGACATTATAAAAATAATGGCCCCGATTCCTGCAGACACCTCCTAATTTTATTTTAAGTTATACCTGTCATTTTCTTATCCGCCGAAAAGGAAAGGGACGGATGATTGACAGCTCTTAATTTTAGGAAGAATGCGAGTAAATGAATGAATAACCCGGGCGAATTAAAAAGGAATTTCGCTGATATACAAACTGTTTGACGTGTGCTGTCAAAATAATTCTGGCGGGTTATTGGCCAATGTAAATTTTTTAGACGGTTGTTTTAGATTTGTGCTTAAAATTGACGTGTGTTCCATAAATTTTTTGCTTGTCGATTACCCGTCCCTTCCCTTTTTGGCGGATAAGGAAATGACAGATATAACTTAAAATAAAATTAGATGGTGTATACAGGAATTAGCACCATTATTTTTGTAATGTCATGTCAAAATATGTCACTTTTAAAAACTATTTTTATTAACTATGTTTTGTTGACAGGGAACGAGATCAAGAATGGCAGCATGGCAATCTGGTGAGTAACAAAAAAAAAGAGTCAAATAAATTAAATGTGGGACGGCTTTTTGGCGGGAACGGGAACGGACAGTTGCTTTCTTCATTGAATAATGTAAATAATTAATACGAAGTGGTGTTTTGTGGTTAATGATCGCATTAAGTTAGTCGGAAAACGTTCACGACAGTGTTATTATGTCGGAATATTCAATAAACAAAGTGTATCTACCTATTTTCGCTTCGTGCCAACAAGCCGCTTCATAACTCGAAAGTTTATGCGGACTTTTGAGTTAATTCGTTTGGGGTTCGGAGTACGAGTCTGCTCCGAGGGTGGGGGCTTAGGTTTCATCATCATTTCATTAATCATTATGAAATAAATACGTAAGACATGGCTGTATGGGCATAGTTACCTTTGCCTTACCCTTCGCGGAAAACCAAAACAAAAAATAAAATAAAATGTGGGACTTTCCAAAACCATATTTACCAAAAACAATATAGGTGGCGTTGTGCAGTTTAAACGTGATAATAACCTATTTTCTCATTGCTCGGATACATAATTATTCGGAAATACAATGTAATTGCAGAAGCATATATAAAAATAAATGTTGCTTGATATTTGGATCACATTATGTATAGGGGTCGTTCTTCTTTTTTATAGACAATGATCTGTACTTAGTTCTGATAGGTTATATGTTTTAGAATTTTATTTAATCTTTCCATTGTCCAAAAATATAGGTAATCTTATTATACTCAAAATACTAGCAAAATACTAATCGGTACCTTGATTAGTGATTAACTTAGCTTGATTGTTTTTCACAAAATTCTGTGACAGAGTGGTAAATCAAAATGCTGTCTCCGATGAAAAGGGCCACTCTGTCACAATTTTTTTTTTGAATGCCCCTGCAAAGAAAAGTATGTTAACAAGATAAAGAGAAACTCTAAATAGTCCTCTATAGACACATTTTTATATGATGTTTTAAAGTACTTATTGTCGTTATAATTTTAAAGGTGTTAAATCCGATATATCGAGAAAATGTATTTTTATTGTCGAAAAAAAAGAAGAATGACCCATAGAATGATGTTGCTACCTGTATTGCTTCTCTTTATTTTGATCGGAATAATAATGGGTAGAATCTAATTGTGCCTGGTTGTAATAAAAAGAGTCATGATTTATACCCAAAAAAATAAATAATAGTAATAACAAAACAATAATAATAAATAAATAATAATAATTATTATCAATAATAATATATTATGATTATTTATTATTTATTTATTTATTAAATCTTAATACTAAAAATACAATTATAAATGCCCTGCAAAACTGTTTAAACAGTTTGTCTGCAGGAAAGAGTCTCTACTAATAATATGAACTTATATCTAATAGTCAATTAATAACATAAGTTAACTAGGAATAATAAGTTAGCTATTATATATATGTATATATTTTTATATATATTTTCTTTAGATGCTTATTATGTCTGTTATCCATGAAATTAGAAGGTTAAACGAAGAAAAAACTGTACAGCGCCTTGGTATACGAAACAGTAATTTATATGACGTGGCCAGATCTTAGAATTGATCGCTTCATGATATGTTCGATCATTTAATGAGACTTACGGTTAATAACAGAACACACATATTAAAATACATAAATGATCCAAAAATAACAATATTAACAATACGAACTTATTATAAATAGAAGATCTCCTCCAGCGCGCCGCACTGAGGCAGAGCGCCCAAAACGCTGGCAGCATTCCCCCTCTGAACTGCCAGGCCTATCCTCTGCGCAAAATAACTGCCAGCTCTCGGATCGCCAGTTGCCTCAATGAGACGCGCCGAAATGTCCTCAATGAGACGCGCCGAAATGTCCTCAACGGTTTAATTTGTGAAAAAAGTCAATGTGACGTGGTTTCAATGTGTATACATATTACTACTCGTGACCGTACGTATCCTGTATTTATTGATTGATAGATTCAATGTTCTCTGTATCCACCAGGACATATCAGCAGAACGTGTGGTAGGCTGGGGCATGACGGGCATGGGCTGGTCTCGCGACGGCTCCGACGACGAGTGGGGCGACGCCCCTGCAGACATCGGGTCCTTCTTGCACACGAGGCTCAGAGTCGACGGGGACAATAGCGCTGGTGAGTGGACACAACACGTGGTCTTCTCACACACACACTGGGTGAGTGTGGGGAAACCTTCTGGGGCTCCTGCCCCTTAAGGTTGCTCTCCTCGCCTCCCGTGGCTACGGAAGGGTCACCGGGTGAGACCCCGTTGGGGGAGGCCCAGTGAGCCGCCTGCGTTTAGGCGCGGGCTGGTCTTCCTCTTCTGTGACGTCAGGTGTCCGCTGTTTCCCTATTACCCATTGTGCCGCAAAGCTGTCACGTATTATGGTGACCCCTATGACCCCCCTCTCTGGGCGGGTCATAGAGGTATAACTTCAACAATCGCAGACCGAGCGCGTTCACCGCTGCGCCACCGAGCTCCTCATTTTTTTTAATTACGTACGTAAACTTTTTTTAATTATTATTTATTAATTCATTGATGCAAGTGTGTGTGTGTTTTTTTTATTCTGATCCATTATTTAACCTACAGACGAGGAATCGACCGAGGAAAGCTCGAACCCGGGCCCGGCGAGTACATCCGCGCCCTCGACTATAACTGGCTGCGCGGGGATAGCGCCGTCGGACATCAAGATTGATCTCATACACGCGCCACTGCTCGGCAAATGTGAGTATAATGAGTGAAAGAGAGAACAATACAAAGAGTAGGAATGAGAAAGAGAGAAGGTAGGAAAGGGACAGAGATATAGAAGGAAAGAAAAACAAAACATTAGAGTAACATCATCATCATTGCTATTTGTGTAACTTAAAATAAAATTAGGAGACAGGATGTCATATTTAATTATAATATATACGTCTGATATATATGGGTATATGTATGTATGTATTTATATTTATATATTTCTATTTTATTTTTTATTTATTTATTTTACTTTTATTTGTTTTTTATTTATAGTATTTATTATTTTATACTAGATGTTGCACTGTCCCGCACCAAATTGCAATAATGTTTCCTATCCACTGGTTGCCTGGAAGAAATTGCTGCTTAGCAATAAGGCCGCCAGATTGTACTGTATCTATCATCATCTGTGTTAATTTGTTTTGTATGTTGTGTGCAATAAAGTATATTTGATTTGATTTGAGACAGGTATAACTTAAAATAAATTTAAGTTAGTACTTTTTTTTAATTATGTGTTAACTAAATGTTATTATAATGTGCACAGCTGTAAATGATCCATTAAATAAATAATAAATAGGAGGTGTCTGAAAGTTTACATCACGAGCTCCACCGTGCTTCGGAAGGCACGTTAAGCCCTTGGTCCCGGCTGCATTAGCAGTCGTTAATAACCATCAATCCGCACTGGGCCCGCGTGATGGTTTAAGGCCCGATCTCCCTATCCATCCATAGGGAAGGCCCATGCCCCAGCAGTGGGGACGTTAATGGGCTGATGATGATGATGAGGAGGTGTCTGCAGGAATCGGTGACAGTATTTTGTTATAATTCCAGCAACGTCGACGAAACCGACCCAGTTGGACCCCCGGTTCACGGACGTCGTCAAACTGAACGATTACCTTCAACACGGCAGGCGGCCGCAGTTCTGGGAGGAAAACTACGTCAGGAGGGTTAGTATAAAAAAAAATAGTAGGTTTTTTTTTGCCGGCCAGCAACGCCCTTGATACCCGCCTCGTGTTGCTGGTGACTACGTGAAACGGCAATTGGTTAGATTCCTAGTTCAAGGATAAACTATGAAACATTAAAATTGTCTTAAAATTTTATTTTCTTTTAATTGCTTTCATTTTATTTTTTCTCATTTATTTATTTATTTATTATACCTTTTACGTTTACGACATTGCAGTGCCGAAGCGCTTATGCGCCGTGAAAGTTAAATAGAGGCACACTCAGGTGTCATTAATAGAGCATTACAAAACAGAAATCACAAAAATCACAATACTTAAACTAAAATTAAATCACCTTTCACTCATCATTCATAGCCTCAGAGACTCACGACACACACTCGTCCATTCAGTCATAAACAGATCATACTCATATAGTTTAAATTTATTTTCAATCATTTGTGTTAGTTTGTAATTGGCCTATAGTTATTATTAACATAACATAAATAGCCTATATACGTCCCACTGCTGGGCACAGGCCTCCCCTCAATCAACCGGAGGGGGTATGGAGCGTACTCCACCACGCTAATCTAAGCTAAGTGGAGGTGTTTTTACGGCTAATAGCCGGGACCAACGGCTTAACGTGCTCTCCGAAGCACGGAATCATCTTACTTTTTCAGACAATCAGGTGATTCAAGCCTGAAAAGTCCTTACCAAACAAAGGACAGTCTCACAAAATGATTTCGACAATGTCCCCATCGGGAATCTAACCCGGATAGATGATAGTTATTATTAAGTGGCTTATATTCTAAATAATGCTGTAAGCTTCCCTAAGACAATAAAATAAACATTACGACGGAAAATGTAACTTGATACTAACTCAGAATCATGGTCTGAATCATTCCCCTCAGTAATTGTTACGGTGTGACTAACACCCTGTATTTGGTCCCACAGGTTATGGAGGCTGTGAGACTAAAAGAGCTGGAGATGAAGCAGGCCGCCGAGATCCTGGGTGTGAGCTACGGCACCCTGTATGGACGGTATCGCGACGTGTACGGTTGTATCAACCGCCCGTACAGGTACGTGGATAGGTGGGTCGCTGTCAGCAATACAATTATTCAATATTCTTTATTTGCATACTATGATAAAATAAAATATAAATAAATAAATAATGATGATAATGATGAGCTCGGTGGCGCAGCGGTAAATGCGCTCGGTCTGCGATTGTCGAAGTTAAGCAACTTTCGCAAAGGCCGGTCATAGGATGGGTGACCACAAAAAAAAAAAGTTTTCATCTCGAGCTCCTCCGTGCTTCGGAAGGCACGTTAAGCCGTTGGTCCCGGCTGCATTAGCAGTCGTTAATAACCACCAATCCGCACTGGGCCCGCGTGGTAGTTTAAGGCCCGATCTCCCTATCCATCCATAGGGAAGGCCCGTGCCCCTGCAGTGGGGACGTTAATGGGCTGATGATGATGATGAAATAAATAAAACGACCTCCGTAGTCAAGTGGTTGAGCGCTGGGCTCACGATCCGGATGTCCCGGGTTCGATTCCCGGTGGGGACATATCACAAAAATTACTTTGTGGTCCCCAGTTTGGTTATTACTGGCTGATCACCAGATTGTCTAAAAGTAAGATGATCCGTGCTTCGGAAGGCACGTTAAGCCGTTGGTCCAGGTTACTACTCACTGATGTAAGTAAGTAGTCGTTATATGAGCCATGTCAGGGGCCTTTGGCAGCTCAATAGTAACCCTGACACCAGGGTTGATGGGGTTGGTAACCCACCTCACAACCCACACGATAGAAGAAGAAGATGGGAAATTTCTTTATAGAATATTAGTTTATAGAATATCAATAGATAGTACCCACGACGGACCAACTAGGACTAAACACGCTAAGTATGTTATTATCAATAACAGTATCTTACAATTCTTAAATTCTTTACAGTTTATAGGTACGGTCACGAGCATTAATATGTATACACTTTGGTACTGTCACATTAACTTTTTTGACAAATTGAACTGTAAGTCTCACTAAGTGTCAAATATGTTAGTGCGACAGAGTCCTAAAGCGGGTACGTTATATTGCTCATGACTGTACACCGTTATATCCCTACCTCGGTAAAATCAAGAAAATGTAGTTGTAATTAAGAAAAACATAGTCATCAACAGCAGCAGTTTTAAACCGAAAAAATGGTTGATTTCAGTTTTAAACGGTTTGGTTTGAATGGTTTTAAACCGGTCTTACATCACAGTCACGACCTTTCAAATTCAAAATTCAAAAATATTTACTTTTCAAAATTGACTTACAAAGTTAGCGCTTTTTGAACGGCAAAAAATTAAATTACATGTTATGTAACTAGCTGTAAAACTACTACCACATCGGAATCTGTAACGCTGAGGGAAAGACAAAGAAAGAAAGAAACATTTATTATTTAGGACACCACAGACACGGATTACATATATATACATTATAATGACATCACATCAGAAGTCAACGCACACACGAAATATTTTCTATATAGAAACATGGAAAACGAACACAGAAACTTATACCTAAATTATAATGTGACGTCATGTCGGCTTACCCATGTGTAGTAGATGGTGTCCCGTATAAAAGGTTCTTACTCAGCTTATGCCGCGGCGTGAGCCGCGACGCTGGTATTCTGTGAAACCTGAGTATTGAGTGAAGTATGGACATCGCGCCACCATATGTACATATACTTACTTACTATTATAGGTTACTTAGATATTTTCATAATATAATTACTACATAATATAATTACAAATAAAATATAGATGTAAATATGCATAATATATATTATTTATACAGGGTGTTAGTGACATGGTAACAAAAACTTTGAGGGATGATTCAGGCCATGATTCTGAGTTGATATCAAGTGGAATTTTTAACACAAAAATTTTCATGAATTTTATGACAGAAAATTCCACTTAATATCAACTCAGAATCATGGTCTGAACCATCCCCCTCAGTATTCGTTACGGTGTCACTAACACCCATACCTACTTGTATGGCTACCTGTATGTACCGGTACGGGGTGTAAGTGACATCGTAACGAATACTGAGGGGGCTGATTTAGCTCGTTATTCTGAGTTAATGTCAAGTGGAATTTTCGATCGCAAAAGCATAGAATTGTAAATAATTAAAAAAATACTAAAAAAAATCATGAATTTTGCGACGGAAAATTCCACTTGATTTTAACTCAGAAGCATGGCCTGAATCATCCCCCTTAGTATTCGTTACGATGTCACTAACACCCAATATATTGTGCAAAAGACGTGGCCAGAAAACCTCCCAGCACAGGGCCTTAGTCCTACTGTTTCATGTTTTCCTTATTCTATAAGTCCCGTTCCCAATACTCTCGTAACCGCCACGTCCCCTATTTACCTTACCATCTTCAACGTCACCCCGCCGCCCGTCTCAGCTATCACCTTCTTTCTCAGTGTATCAACAAAGAAAATTTTTGATAGAACCGCCCGCGACTTCTGGCAAGCCAAGGGGCCGTCTGAGGTGCTGGAGCGGTTACAAAGGGGGGAGGTCTCGGTGGAGGCCGCTTCGCAGGCGCTGGGGGTCACGCCGACCACGCTCGCCGCTTACGTAGCGGATGTTGGTGCTACTGAAAAAGGTAAGACATTTTTTTATAGTTACAGTTGGGTTACAGTCCGGTTATAGTTGGGTTACAGTCCGGTTATAGTTGGGTTACAGTCAGATTATAGTTGGGTTACAGTCAAGTTATAGTTAGGTTACAGTTAGATTATAGTTGTGTTACAGTTAATTTATAGTTAGATTACAGTGTTTTTAGTCATAATTTGTTTAGGTTACGTTTTTACGTAGCTGAAGGCTCGTTGGCTCCCCGGACACTTCGAATACAAAAATCTCATTCTTACCGTGTGGCACCTACCTAACGCGCTAGTGTGAGTGAGACAAAGTCCGCGCGCTCTACCCCTTACTCTTTTAGCAGCTTATGAAAATGAAAATTTATTGTAATAAATGTGGTATTCACGGCCATTTAATATTGAAGTAAGATCCAGAAGGGGTAAGGTTGGCGCCCGATACGAATTGGTGGGGGGCGAAGAGTTACCGTTCTATACGTAGTCATCATCACCAGCCCATTAACGTCCCCACTGCTGGGGCACGGGCCTTCCCTATGGATGGATAGGGAGATCGGGCCTTAAACCATCACGCGGGCCCAGTGCGGATTGGTGGTTATTAACGACTGCTAATGCAGCCGGGACCAACGGCTTAACGTGCCTTCCGAAGCACGGAGGAGCTCGAGATGAAAACATTTTTTTTTTTGTGGTCACCCATCCTATGACCGGCCTTTGCGAAAGTTGCTTAACTTCAACAATCGCAGACCGAGCGCGTTTACCGCTGCGCCACCGAACTCCTCTGTCAGTCCATTATAACCAATTATGTCCACGTTGCAGATTTCGAGCCGATACCAATAGAGATTGATCCGTCGCTGAAGATGAAGTCACCTCGGCCATTCCCCAAGCCGCGCTACAAAACGCCCACAGCTGGCGACAAGGTAGGATTCAAAAAGTTGTTTTCGTCGTCGCGCGCAGCCCTTCCGTCCTGTATGAAGGAGTGGAATTCTCTGCCGTCTTCTGATGGCTCCATCACAGCACAAGCTGAACCCTTATTGCCCTGCAGGTTATAGCAAAAGACGACTTTATAATATACCATCGCGGAGCTCCGTGCGTCGTAGTTTGCGTACGAGTGGAGTGCAAAGTTCAATCAATCAATCAATCAATAATACTTTATTGCGCAACAACATATACAAAGGACATAAACATACGAATAAAACATAAGCACAATAGGCGGCCTTATTGCTAAACAGCAATTTCTGCCAGCCAACCTTAGGGTGAAAGAAGATTATTCATTGGAGCACGGGCTGGTGCAATAAACATATAATGATACTAACATAACAAAAAAAAAAAAAAGGCTATACAATATAATACATTTATGGAGAATAAGAAAACCACTTCCAAGTTGAAGTATGAACTGTTTGCTTATACTTGTATGGCTCGCTTGGCCCTTGGTCCTTTGTATTGACACTTTTATATTTTAAATTTTAAAAATTTTGCATTATTTATGTAATCTAAATGCACGGTAAACTATATTTTTCTGTAACATCTGTCACACTGCATTTATGGCAAATAAAGAATCTTATCTTATGTTCCAACCTAGAAGGTATTAAACAGGAAATTTAACATATGTAATTTCCCCCTTAGCCGGTGCGCAAGGTGGTGGTGGGCAGCCTGGAGGATGAGGATATCCCCGCCGCCGTCATCGCCGCACACGATGCGCTTGCGCAGCCCGCGCACAGCCCCGCCGCTGCCGCCGCCGCCGCTGCCACCATGTCTGGTACTGTACTGAGTGACACTCTGGATTTCTATTTATGTGCCAAATTTTATCCGAATCGGTCCAGCGGTTTTGTATGGAGTGTGGATTCGTCTACAGAAATATCGAATAATGTTCAATGACCATATCCCTATGGAAAACTATTTTTATACATGTGTTAGTGATACCGTACCGACCCCGCCGGCGTTGTCGACGATTTCCCTCATTCAACGCCTATCGCTATCGACCCGCCAGGGTCGATTAATTCTTTCAAATATTTTTCCTCTCAGACGACGCCCTGAGCCCTGTTGTCTTAAACGTTTTACCGGGTGAGAGCCTTCAGCGCTCCCCATTAGTCCGGCCAAGTAGTTAATGCCATCTGCGGGAAATTTACAATAAGTCACGTCAAAAAAAAAGTGATACCGTACCGAATACAGAAGGGGATGAATCAGGTCATGATTCTGAGTTAACATCATGTGGAATTTTCCATTACATAAGTCATTTGTACCTGTGTTCTTTTTCTTTTCATTTATTTTAAATTCTAAAAGTTGAACACGACTACTTTAGACTACTAAATTTTCCAATAACACTGATAAAGTGATCCAACGTCTTTCCATCTCAACAGGCAAGTGGCCAACCATCCGCGTAGCGCAACTGGACACGCTCCGCAGCGACCCCGCGCCCACGCCGCCCACGACCGCGCCCACCTCGCCCTCGCAGCTGATGCGCACGCGCCCAGACCTGACCATCGTGGCCGCGCGCCGCGACAAGCGAGACGACGACCACGCGTGATCGTAATATACCCTATCACCACCAACATTATGACCACACGTGATCGTAACACCGCGGTGCCGGGATCACGATCCAACGTGGGCGCGGCGGACACAGAATTCTGATCTCGCTCGATCAGGTAAGCCGAGATTAATTTAAAGGATCTATGTGCAGTTAAAATGAAGTTTATTGTGATCATGACAATGAAATCTTAGTTATTTACTTTGATATTTATGATCACGAGGTTTTTGATCAGGAATGATCGCAGGATTTTGACCGCTTCGACCACTGATAAAAACAAAAAAGACAATCTCATACATAATTATATTCCATATAATACTTGTATAATTCAGATCAATAAAATATAAGATAGTAAAATATAATTATAAAAAATAATAACTGAATTTTATATGATGATCTTTTTTGGAAATATGAAAATTGTCGTGTAAAATAAAATATGAATATAGGTTTCATATTTTTCTGTTATTCATATTGTAAAAAAATGTTGATTCTCAAGTAAAGGAATATGTAATATATGTTATAAAAATGTAAGTTATGTGTATTATAATATTAGTTTAAATTAATAAAAAATATAGTGTCAATTCGAAGATTTTTTCTTAAATTTAATTTAAGTATAACCCGTCATTTTCTAATACGCCGAAAGGGAAAGGGATAGCCGATTTAAACTTGTCAAAAAAAGAAAATTTTAATACGTAAACTCAAAGATAAATTATACGTTTATTTTGTCGATTTTCTGTCCCGTTACCTTTTGGCTAGAGTAGAAAATGACAAGTAATACTTAAAATAAATTTAAGAAATGTTTCTACAAGTTGACACCGTTACTCTCAATCGTAGAGAGATGACTTAAGCCACGAAAGGCTATCAAACTCTGTAGTTATTATTTAGTGATAAATGTTATGATAATTAAAACAGTGTATATGTTATAGGCGTGTATATCAAAATGTAAAGTTGACGTTGACAAAATTGTATAGAGAACAAAATGAAATTATGTAGTTATATAACCATGGCGCCAATTCTGGCAGGCAGAAACTTTATTTTATTTTAAGTTGATAGGTTTAAAAATAGTGCCGTTCTCCTCTTACGGTTGGTGCAAGAGAGTCAGTTCAGTTTTAGAACAGTCAAATTAAAATAAATTTAAGTTATGTATCGGCACCAATGTCGAATTTACAGGACAACTTAAATCATAGTTTGATAGTTTTAGAAATAGCGCCGTGTTTAGTGAAAGAAGGAGATAGCTATAGCTAGTTTTAGAAATGTCAAACTAAAGTTGAGTTCCGTAGTACTGATTCGAGCGCCACCTAATTAATTTTAAACTTATTTGACAGTCCTAAAACTAGCTCTATCTCTTTCTCGCGATTATAGTAAGTGAAGGACGGCAGTAATTTAAGACCTGTCAATTTAAAATGAGCTTAAACTTGTGTCCGTCAGAATCGGCACCAGTGACAAGTTTATTTTTTAATTTGTCGATGGAATTAACTTGTTCGGACATCTTTTTAAATGAGATTTTTTTTATACAATTATTGGATTCAGATTTGGAACCGATCAAAAGGTTTTTGTTTCCAATTACTTATTTTAAAACTAGTCTTAATTTCGTAATATTTTTTTTTATTTCCTTTAAATATTTGTTTAGTAAAAAATATTAATTCTACCTACAAATTAAAAAAAAGTGAGTCGAATAGATAGATTCCTAGCGTATTAAAAAACCTAAAGTTTTTTTAAGTATCCCTTACTATATTATTATTTATTAATTTAGTAATAATATGTTAGGAAGTTATTTTTTTTAAGTTTTATGTATTAGTCTCATGCAAAATTTTAGTTTTACTCTCCTTATACTTTTTAAAAAGGTGGGCTTATCTAGAAGAAGTTTCTTCCAACCGTGTGTCAAATGAGATTTTATGTAGTTTTTATTTGTTTTTTTTTATTAGTTTATTAAAGGACAGATTTCTGTTGTTTTTTTTTTATTTTTTTTGCAAGATAATCGCGAAATAAATTAAAAAATCATATTTTGTTTTATGTTGCTGTTAAGGTTAAGGTCAATACACATAGAGGCGACTCCGCGAGCGTTCCGGGATGAGATTTTATATCATATTCGAGGCTTCTCTCGTGTGGGTTGTAAGATCAATTACCAACCCCATCAACCCTGGTGTCAGGGTTACTATTGAACCGCCAAAGGCCCCTGACATGACTCATCTAACGTCTACATACTTGAGTAAATATTAGCTGGTATCGTGCTCTCCGAAACACAGGTCATCTTATTTCCGGACTATCGGGTGGTCAACTTGCAATGCCCTATCCAAATTAGGAAGTAAAAAGAATTACTAAAAATATTAAATTAAAAACAAATATATTATTAGGAATTACTTTGAGGTCCCTAGTTCGGAGGACATTACTGGCTGATCAGCTGATTGTCCGAAAGTAAGATGATCCTACGTTAAGCCGTTGGTCCCGGTTGCTACTTACTGATGTAAGTAAATAGTCGTTACATGAGCCGTGTCAGGGGCCTTTGGCGGCTCAACGGTAACCCTGACACCAGGGTTGATGTGGTTGATACTCCACCTCACAACCCACACGACAGAAGAAGAGTAGGGGTTACAAAGTGATTTTTGTGGTATTTCCCCAACGGAATTCGAACCGGGGACTTCCGGATCGTGAGGCCAAAGCTCAACCGCTGGACTACGGAGGCGGGCCAAATAAAAAAAAAGGAAAAAGGGAAGGAATAAGGATATTCCGCCTCTGTATGTGTTGAACTATAGTCAAAATTTTAATTATGAATCTCTTAACGTTTATCGAGCATACTCCACCGCGCTGCTCCACTGCGGGTTAGTGGATGCTTTTACGGCTAGTAACCGGGGCCGACGGCTTAACGTGCCTTTCGAAGCACGGAATCATCAAGTATAAAATCCATTTAGTTTTTTCTTTTTATGTTCCTTCAACTCTTCCACAATGCCATCTGATTTCTGTAACACTACTCAAAATATTCCTACTAGATTAAAAAAAAATGTATAAATCATGTTAATAATATGAGAACCTCCTTTTTAATTTCTCGAAGTCGGTTAAATATTGTAATGTATAGATGAGTAAACATAGACTATAGAATAGATAATATTAAAATTATATATATATTATTATATTATATAAATATTAAGTAAAATTTAATATATATTTGTATATTAAAATAATTTGTCAAATCTAAGAAAACCGTCGTTTTAGGTGTAAGGAATGTGTAAGGTAGATATATGAATATAGGATTTTTGTGTCGCCTATAATGCTTTCAAGGACTAATGACTCTAAACTACACATCACCAGCCCATTAACGGACAAGTAGTTGAAATCAAATAAACTTTATTGCACAAAACTAAAATTTCATCAATCAGACATAACACATGAATACAGTACAACTTGGGCGGCCTTATTGCTCTAGAGAAATTTCTTCCAGGCAACCACCAAAAGGAAACGTGCATTTACAAACAACTTGGATGCGGGATGGTGTAATAAAAATAAATAAATAATAGTAGTATAGTAGTTAATGCCATCCGCGGCAAATCTACAACAAGTCACGTCAAAAAAAAACGTGTTTTGACGTTTAGTAAAAAGTAACTGATTTGACTAGTTGGAAACTAGCCTTTTAACATACCTTTTTTTTTGACGTGACTTATTGTAGATTTGCCGCAGATGGCATTAACTACTTGGCCGGACAAATGGGGAGCGCTGAAGGCTCTCACCCGGTAAGGCTCTCACCCGGTACCTTTTAACCTAAAGCAGTGATGTTTAGAACCATTGTTCTTTGAAAGTGTCAAGGGTGAAAGAAAAGTGCTCTGTATACAGGGTGTTAGTGACATCGTGCGAATACTTAGAGGTGATTCAGCTCATGAATCTGAGTGACCAACAAAAAGAACTCGAGAAACATTGTCTGAATCGTTCCCCTCAGTATTCGATATGTCACTAACAACCTAAACAAAAATAGTTTTCCATACGGATAAATATGGTCATTAAACAGTATTAGACAATTCTGTAGACGAATCCATACTCCATACTAAACTGCTGGACCGTTTTGGATAAAATTTGGCACATAGATAAATTCTTCTCTTCTTATCGTGTGGGTTGTGAGGTGGAATATCAGCCTCATCAACCCTGGTGTCAGGGTTACTACCGTCAAAGGCCCCTGACATGGCTCATGACAAATACATAAACATCCTATATACGTCCCACTACTGGGCACAGGCTTCCCCTCAATCAACCGGAGAATTGAAACTCAGATACTTTTCAGTGACGGAGCAAAAATGTCGTCAACACGACACACACGCGTGAAATTATGTGGTTTCTGCCTAACCCGATAGGAATTTATTTCCCACCGGGGTAAGCAGAGACTATGGAATTCCATTTGCTTCGATCCTGACACACTTCTCTTGCTTCCTCCACATTCATCAATCGTTTCATACACGCACGCCGGTTCAGAGTAGATCGTACTGAACCTTTTCTAAGGACATCTCCAATTTGCTCAGGAGTGAGTTTATACAGGGTGTTAGTGACATCGTAACGAAAACTTTGAGGGATGATTCAGGCCATGATTCTGAGTTGATATCAAGTGGAATTTTCCGTCGCAAAAGTATGGAATGGAATGGAAAAAATTCATGAATTTGCGACGGAAAATTCCACTTGATTTTAACTCAGAATCATGGTCTGAATCATCCCCCTCAGTATTCGTTACGATGTCACTAACACCCTGTATATGTACGTTTGTCTGTGGTCATGTCTCATATGTTAAATAGCCATATTTTCCTATTTACTCGAACAAAATATAGAATGTAAGGAAAGTATATATACGTATATATACATATTTATATAGACTTATACTATACTGGTTATTTAAGCTTTTTTTTAACACAAATGCAAAACATTTCACTGTTCTCAATTCGTTTTTTAATGTGTTTCTCATAATGAAGCCAATTGTCTTTAATGTCTGGTTCAGAATTGCATAGACAACTTATATGCTGGGATCATGGGGTCTAGGTCATATTGAAGTAATGTCGGACGTTCCCCAAACCCACGACAGATGGCGTTGTTCACTTTTTTTTTTTTTTTTGCTGGAGTACATAATGTAATCTAATGGCATAAGCATATACAGGGTGTTAGTGACGTCGTAACGAAAACTTTGAGGGATGATTGAGACCATGATTCTGAGATGATATGAAGTGGAATTTTCCGTCGCAAAAGTATGGAACAGAAAATAATAAAAAGGAAAACAAAAATTTTCATGAATTTTCCGACGGAAAATTCCACTTGATATCAACTCAGAATCGTGGTCTGAATCATCCCTCATTGTTTTCGTTACGACGTCACTAACACCCATATCTACTTGTATGGCTACCGTATGTACTTGTACGGGGTGTAAGTTACATCGTAACGAATACTGAGGGGGATGAAACAGCTGATTATTCTGAGTTAATATCAAGTGGAATTTTTAGTCGCAAAAGTATAGAATTTAAAATAATTCAAAAAAACTAAAAAAAAAGTCATGAATTTTGCGACGGAAAATTCAACTTGATATCAACTCAGAATCGTGGTCTGAATCATCCCCCTCAGTATTCGTTACGATGTCACTAACACCCTGTATAAAACTAATTGTTGCTTGATATTTGGATCACATTATGTATAGAATGATGTTGCTACCTGTATTGATTTTCTTTATTTTGATCAGAATAATAATGGGTGGAAATAGTAATTGTACCTTGGTGTAATAAAAAGGGTCATCATTTATACCCAAAAACAAAGATAAAAGATGCACATGTCTGTTATCCATGAAATTTGAAGTTTAAACGAAGAAAAAGCTTAACAACGCCATCTGACGTGTTTTTGGGGAACGCCGATTGGAAGGTTCTTCATTCATCTGTAGCTAACCCGACAAGGATCAGCTAGTAACGCCTATACAACACAGATGGCGCTTATCATATAACGCAGATGGCTTAAAACGCGCTAACAAAGTTTACACAGCGCGACGCATATGTACAGTCATGAGCAATATAATGTACCCACTTTAGGACTCTGTCGCACTAACATATTTGACATTTAGTGAGACTAAACAGTTCAATTTGTCAAAAAAAATAATGTGACATGGTACCAAAGTGTACACATATTAATGCTCGTGACCGTACAACTTCTGAACCAGACGTAAATGATGCCAGAGACAAATTATTAGAAAGAACTCGCATTCTAAGATGTTACTCGAAACTTCCTCCACGCGACTCTGCCTCTGAGCATTTTGGTATTCTAAGGGTGGTATTAATAAACTAATCTCAGCTCAGACTGCCCTCAAGACCATTAAGTCACTGTTTTTATATAACAACTGTCTCATTGACATGATCTTGAGGGAAGTCTCAAAGCTGAAATTAGTTTATTAATACCACCCTAAGTTGACATTTACGCGTTGGACTTGAGGAGTTTACTCACTGGAGTCGAGCATAACATACTGCCAACGTACAAAAACGAAACTAGTGACATCAAAACTCCGCTTAACCTCGCTAGAGTAAACTCGATATAAGGGCCATAGTAAAATTAAACCACCCAGGTTTGCATGACAAGCGCTTCGACCAATAAACGATACGAATGCTATCTACGTAGATGGACGTCAAACGGCTATTGGTCGAAAGCCTCGATATAATTCGCGCCGCGCGCGGTTACCGTGCAAAGCCTGCAGGTATGCTCAATCCTATGACAAGCCGCCATTGCTAGCCCTTGATGACGTAAGTGTTACCATTCAATTGGTATCTCCAACATTCCAAGGACGTAAATTTTACTATTGAAAATTAAGTGAATTGCTAACGAATCTATAAAATTACTAATACTTGTCACATATATAAAAATCATTAAAACTGTAAGTAAATCTTTTAAAGAAAAATGCCTTGTAAAGTAAATTAAAAACATTGGTCGTGGGTAATTTTTTTTTGCGAAATGGCAACGCATTGTCGGATGACGTCAGCTGGGCTAACCTTGAAATGTTAGCTGTCACTTTTGAGCATACGTGCTTAGCACCGTAAGCGCGCGACCTTTCTCGCCTCGACATACGTCACCCGTCACTCTCTCACAGTACTGCACAGAAAGAGACAGATGATCTCTGTCGCGGCGAGAAAGAGTCGCGTGCTTACGGTGCTAAGCCCAATGGCTTTCTTATGCCATGGTTGAGGCGAAGTCTAAGGGTGCTACCAGACCAATCGATCGATCATCGATCGACAGCATCGATCGATGGTAGAATAGAATAGTCGACGTCGATCGATAGTTTCTACCAGACCAATCGATCGACCATCGATCGACGGCATCGATCGATGGTAGAATGGAATAGTCGACGTCGATCGATAGTTTCTACCAGACCGACGGATCGATTATTGTCATCGTCCGGCAATCCATCGATTGCTTAATCGAACAGTATCTGTCGATCAATTAAGGTTACCAGACCAGTCGATAAACTTCGATCGACGTTGATCGATGCCGTCGATCGATGATCGATCGATTGGTCTGGTAGCACCCTAAGAATACCTTCGAGGTCTTCCTTAAGGTCCACCTGAGGACAGAGTCGACGAAGGCTGGAGTTAACATGTTAGAATGCAGGTGTAAATGGATATGCATCTTCATAGAAATCTTCCCACCACAATTTGTAAATATTCTATCTTTATTTAATTTAACTCGCAACAAGGGACTTCAGGCTACGTTCACCAAAAACAATAGAGATGGCGTTGTACAGATTTAACGTGTTAATTACCCATTTTCTCCAAAATACAATGAATATCAGAAGCATCATCATCATCATCACCAGCCCATTAACGTCCCCACTGCTGGGGCACGGGCCTTCCCTATGGATGGATAGGGAGATCGGGCCTTAAACCATCACGCGGGCCCAGTGCGGATTGGTGGTTATTAACGACTGCTAATGCAGCCGGGACCAACGGCTTAACGTGCCTTCCGACGGAGGAGCTCGAGATGAAAACTTTTTTTGTGGTCGCCCATCCTATGACCGGCCTTTGCGAAAGTTGCTTAACTTCAACAATCGCAGACCGAGCGCGTTAACCGCTGCGCCACCGAGCTCCTCTGACGTTTAACCTTCTAATTTCATGGATAACAGACACAATGCATCTTTTATTTATCTTTGTTTTTCGGTATAAATGACCCTTTTTATCACATCCATTATTATCATGATCAAAATAAAGAGAAGCAGTGTAGGTAGCAAACGTAGAATTCTATGCATAATGTGATCCAAATATCAAGCAACAATTATTTTTATATTGCTTCTGACCACAAAAAAAAAGTTTTCATCTCTAGCTCCTCCGTCGGAAGGCACGTTAAGCCTTTGGTCCCGGTTGCATTAGCAGTCGTTAATAACCGTCAATCCGCACTGGACCCGCGTGGTGGTTTAAGGCCCGATCTCCCTATTCATCCATAGGGAAGGCCCGTGCCCCAGCAGTGGGGACGTTAATGGGCTGATGATGATGAAACGATGGAAAATCTGTACAACGCCATTTATATTGTTTTTGGGGGACGTAGCTAGAAAATTCTCGTTGGATATTCGGTACCAAAATTAATTATTGTATAAAACTATAATTATTATTTAGTAGTTATTTGTTATCTACTCATAGATAAGTATTTTTTTTTTGTTTTTATGTCTATTATTAAGATTGTTAGTATTTTTTTTATAAGTAAGAGAAAACTCATTATGTTAGAAGCGACTTGATAAAAAATGTAAGAGACGGCAGCCATTATGATTTAGCACTTGATTTTTCCTTCTATTCCAAGTAGTCTTACCGAGTAGGACTAATGAGAATTATGTTTTACTGTAGTTACTTTTTAGTCTAGACCCCGCCGGCGTGGTCGACGATTTCCCTCAATCAGCGCTTATCGCTATCGACCCACTAGCGTCGATTAATTCTTTCAAATATTTTCCCTCTCAGACGACGCCCTAAGCCGAGGTTCGCGCCTGGGCACCCTCAGGTATGCTATCTTAAACGTTGTACCGGGTTGCCTTCAGCGCTCCACATTTGTCCGGCCGAGTAGTTAATGCCATCTGCGGCAAATCTACAATAAGTCACGTCAAAAAAAGTAATTCTAGCAGGTAAGTCTTATTGGGAAGGAAATTCCCAGTAGTTCAACTGGTAAGACTACTCGGTAAGACTACTGGGAAAAGGGATCTTCCTCCCGTGGGTTGGTAAAGTCGGTCATTGGCCTCACAATCCTGATGGCTGGGTTAGGCTGACGCGCGTTTTTGGATGTAAAATCTCTTGGTGACTCTCATACATTTTCTATAAGGTCGCCAAATATTGTTTAACAAATGCAATTTTTATTTAATGTTTTCAGCGAAAAATGTTCTAAATATCAGGGCAATTCACATATAGCGCGGTCATGGTTGGTTTAACGGCCTCTGTGGCCCAGTGGTTGAGCGTTGGGCTCGCGACCCAGAGGCCCCGGGTTCGATTCCCGATGACAACGCTCTAACCACTAAATCGCGGGGGCTGTTATTGAAGAAAGAATATTTCCTTTAAAAAGATAATTACTTAGAATATTTTTCACTGAAATGATTAAAACTCTGGTGAAATACATAAAATGTTAGGCGATTTAATGAATAAAAAAGTTTAATCATTTATTTTGGTTTTTTATTTAGTCGATACTTCTGTCTCTATCTCGCTAGGCGATATATGGCCCCGATTCCTGCAGACACCTAATTTTACCTTAAGTTATATACCTGTCATTTTCTTATGCATGGGATTAACTGTCTGAGAACTGATATTAGGCAGCTAAATTACTCAATTGTATACCAATATTTTATGTTTATTTTTATTTTTTTAAAGAACGTCTAGGGCCCTGTGCCGAGGTTTTTCTTGCAGCTTCTTTTCCCCGGCTATACAGGTTGTGAGAAGCTGCAGTAGTTTTAGGCGGATGAGACGTTCGTTATGTAAAATTGACGATTCAAAGTGTAACTATGTTACCTACTGAATAAAGATATTTTTGAATTTGAATTTGACTTATCCACCGAATAGGAAAGGGACGGATGATTGACAGCTCTTAATTTTAGGAAGAATGAGTAAATATCAGCGTCGTGGTTCATGCCGCGACTTGTGCTGAGTGAGGCCCTTTTATCTCAGGACGTCCACCACCACCTTATGATCATTTCGACAACATCCATCTTGCTTTTTTGTAATTGTTTTAGTGGAAATTTGATATGATGTTGTTGTCTTTTTTGTGTGTGTGTGGCGTCCTTTTATAATAAACTTTTTCTATTCTATTCTATTCTAAATGAATGAATAACCCGGGCGAATCAAAAAGTACACGTTTGACGTGTCAACCTAATTCTGTCGGGTTATTGGCCAATGTAAAATTTTTAGACGGTTGTTTTCTATTTTCTTTGTTTTTGGCTGCATCGTTCAGAAAACGACGGTTGTTTTAGATTTCTGCTTAAAATTGACGTGTGTTCCATAAATTTTATGCTTGTCGATTACCCGTCCCTTTCCTATTCGGCGGATAAGAAAATGACAACGTAGTATTTTTCCTTATTCTATGGTAGTACTATTCCTTATTGTATGATACGAGTGTAAACATGCAACGTTAAAAAGGTATAGTTCAGAAATCAGAAATGGTGGGTAAGATGAGAAAGCCTTTCTCCATATTTTTTTGTCAAACTACCCGTCGCTGGCGTAGGAACGGTCAGGTCAGTTCTTTCTCGGACGCGCTCGAGGACGGACGTTACCTTCTCTTCGCGTTACGTTCCGTCTTTCCTTGTGTACGTTTCATACTATCAACGGTCACCCTATGTGCTCTGTTAACTGTGCTAATATAGTGAACTCTGTGACCATGAAGCCTAGACAATGAATTCTATTGTGCAATTTAGAGGGGATGTGACATTCGCTATGCATACGTCACCCGTCACTCTCTCACAGTACTACACAGAAAGAGACAGACGATATCTGTCGCGGCGAGAAAGAGTCGCGTGCTGACGGTGCTAAGCCCGCTGGTCATCCCTGATGCAGAGGCTGTCCATCGTCATCCAACGTGACAACGCGCATGGTATCCAGGTAAGTACTTATGCTATTTTTTTATGCTATGTTTTGATTTTTCCCGAAGGGCAAGGCAAAGGGAACTATGCCCATACAGTCATGTCTTATGTATTTTTTTGAAACCTAAGCCCCCCATCCTCGGAGTAGACTCCTACTCCGAACCCCAAACGAATTAACTCAAAAGACCGCATAAACTTTCGAGTTATATAACAGCCTGTGTTGGTACGAAGCAAAAATAGATAGGTACACTTTATTTATTGAATATTCCGATATATAATAACACTATCGCGAATGTTTTCCGACTAACTTAATGCAATCATTAACCACATAACGTCGTCGTTGTAATTATTTACATTATCAATTCAGTGTCAATGGCCCCGATTCCTGCATACACCTCCTAATTTTATTTTAAGTTATACTTACCCGACATTTTCTTATCCGCCGAAAAGGAAAGGGACGGATGATTATATTATTAACAAGTTAATTTTAAAACGAATGAATAACCCGGCCGAATTAAATAAGGCATCTCGCCAGTGTGTAATCCGTTTGACGTGCTGTCTACTTAACACTTTAGGGTTATTGGCCGATGTAAAATTTTTAGACGGTTGTTTTAGATTTCTGCTTAAAATTTACGTGTATTCCATAATTTTTTTCTTATTTTTTTTGTCGATTGCCCGTCCCTTTCTTTTTCAACGAATAAGAAAATGACGGGTATAACTTAAAATAAAATTAGACGAAGCACCATTTTCTATTTATTTTATTATTATCATTTGACATAATATGTATATTATTTTGTTTTTTAAGATTTAAATAAATATTATTATTTAACGTGATAATTACCTATTTTCTCATTGCTCGGGTACATAATTATTAAAAAATATAATTTAACGCGCTCGGTCTGCGATTGTTGAAGTTAAGCAACTTTCGCAAAGGCCGGTCATAGGATGGGTGACCAAAAAAAAGTTTTCATCTCGAGCTCCTCCGTGCTTCGGAAGGCACGTTGAGCCGTTGGTCCCGGCTGCATTAGCAGTCGTTAATAACCACCAATCCGTACTGGGCCCACGTGAAGGTTTAAGGCCCGATCTCCCTATTCATCCGTAGGGAAGGCCCGTGCCCCAGCAGTGGGGACGTTAATGGGCTGATGAAGATGAATATTATTTAGTGGCGGAGGCGTATATGAAAATATAATAATTGTTGCTGGATATTTGGATCAGATATGGTAGAGAATTATGTTGCTACCTATATTGCTTTTCTTTATTTTGATTAGAATTATAATGGGAGGAAGATGTTGTGTCTGGGTCATTTTTTATATTTACCCAAAAACAAAGATAAAATATCCGTGTCTGTTATCCGTGAAATTAGGTTTGTCGAAGGGATATTCGTACAGCGCCATATTTATTTTTCGTAGCCTGGAAATTCACTCATTGACAAAATAAAGCGCGGGTATTTTTATTTTTTATTTAGCAAAATTACCAGCGTAGATGCCGCCAAATTTGTGTATATCAAGATTGCGGGTGTATTAACGGCCTCCGTGGTCCAGTGGTTGAGCGTTGGGCTCACGATCCGGAGGTCCTGGGTTCGATTCCCGGTGGGGACATATCACAAAAATTACTTTGTGGTCCCTAGTTTGGTTAGGACATTACAGGCTGATCAGCTGATTGTCCGAAAGTAAGACGATCCGTGCTTCCGATGGCACGTTAAGCCGTTGGTCCCGGTTACTTACTGATGTAAGTACGTAGTCGATATATGAGTCATGTCAGGGGCTTTTGGCGGCTCAATAGTAACCCTGACACCAGGGTTGATGGGGTTGGTAATTTACCTCACAACCCACACGATAGAAGAAGCGGGTGTATTTCTCAGATTGGCCTAAATATATTGCAGTTATTTCCCAATTAGCACACAAGCAACTTATTCCGCCTTTATACAGCCTAGCAGCAGTATAAACGCCATTTAAGCGCTTTATAATTTGTTTTAAGATTTACAGTAGCTTATTTGAACACTCTTTAACAGTCAAGCGGTAAAGAAATCGTTCAAGTGCTGTAAAATCATCTTACAGCTATTCAGTAGTATTTCTAGAAACCCTTTAATAGCTATGTGGTACAGTAGCTCTCTAGTAGCATCAATATTACTAATTTGTAAGATGTACTAAGTACCCACATCTCACCGAGCTCTCTGTTAGACCAACGTGATAGGTGAGCCGTATCGCCGTAAAAATGGTCGAGCCTGTGTTAGTGAAAATGGAATCCTTAAAGGAATTGTTAAAGTAATTTATTCATTTGGTACCTTCTGTGTACTTTTCCGTACATCACCTGAAAATCTGTGTACCTACGTCCATACAATGATATTTTGAATATTAGGTACACCCGCCATCGTGATGTCAGACCCGCGGGTGTACTGTTAACCAATATATGTGCCTTTGAACGCTGTTTAACTTTTGGTAACATTTGGTACCTCTTGTGTACTGTCGCGAGTACTAATATGTACTTATACACTCTGAAACCATGTCACATTAACTTTTTTTACAAATTAAATCGTAAGTGTCTTTAAAAGTCAAATGTGATAGTGCGACAGGGTTCTAAAGTGGGTACATGATATTGCTCATGACTGTACCTCAAGAAACAAGTATTAAACCAATAAAATACGGTATACCTTCTGAGAAATTTAAAAAAAAAAAAACATTTTTTTTCTCTTATACGTCGTTACTATTTTACTTAAAAAAACAGTAATCGAACCCAGAACCTTCACATTAAGCATATACTACTATGCCCATCCCGGGATTCGAACCCAGAACCTCCACATTAAACATCTACTATTATGTCCTTACGGGAATCGAACCCAGAGCCTCAACATTGTATGTGTACTAGTTTTGGCTATACCAGGATTCGAACCCAGAATCACCGCATTAAACATGTAGGCACAAATGTGGCTTACCGGGAATCAAATCAGAAAAAAAAATGGAGGTAAGTGCTTTTGTATTGATTGCACTGTGATTCCTCTGGTGCAAGATGCAAGGATTACCGTTCATTATATTTCCTTGTCTCCTGTTTATATTCTTTCTGATTATCCATAATAATAATAAAGATTTCGATATCGTCTCAAAACAGTTACGAAAATGTTTCGATTTGAGGGTAGGTATAATATATTAAAAAAAAGTTTTCATCTCGTGCTCCTCCGTGCTTCGGAAGGCACGTTAAGCCGTTGGTCCCGGCTGCATTAGCAGTCGTTAATAACCATCAATCCGCACTGGGCCCGTGTGATGGTTTAAGGCCCGATCTCCCTATCCATCCATAGGGAAGGCCCGTGCCCCAGCAGTGGGGACGTTAATGGGCTGATGATGATGATTATTATTATTATTATACATTTTGATTATTGAGGTAGGTAGGCACTTTATTTTTTAACAATATATTTAACGCAGGTTGTTGTAAACATTAATATACTATGCCTACCCTCAAATCGAAACATTTTCGTAACTGTTTTGAGACGATATCGAAATCATTATTATTATGGATAATCAGAAAGAATATAAACAGGAAACAAGGAAATATAATGAACGGTAATCCTTGCATCTTGCACCAGAGGAATCACAGTGCTATCAATACTAAAGTACTTAGATAAGTACCTCAATTTTTTTCTGATTCGATTTTGTGCCACATTTGTGCCTACATGTTTAATGCGGTGATTCTGGGTTCGAATCCTGGTATAGCCAAAACTAGTACACTACAATGTTGAGGCTCTGGGTTCGATTCCCGTAAGCACATAATAGTAGATGTTTAATGCGGAGGTTCTGGGTTGGAATCCCGGGATGGGCATAGTAGTATATGCTTAATGTAAAGGTTCTGGGTTCGATTACTGTTTTTTTTAAGTAAAATAGTAACGACGTAAAAGAGAAAAAAATGTTTTTTTTTTAATTTCTCAGAAAGTATACCGTATTTTATTGGTTTAATACTTGTTTCTTGAGGTACACAAGAGGTACCAAATGTAGTTAAATAGTTTACTAAGTTACATATTATATTGGTTAACAGTACACCCGCGGGTCTGCCATCACGATAATAATAATAATAATAATTGCCCAGTTCCCTTTGTTCCCATAATCTGCAATAGTCCTACACGAACCGGAGATTGTCTTTGGGTGCACTCCCATAGTGCATACAGGGATAATCGCCGGTTGGTGTCACACCACATTTAGATTAAACTGTCTTAAGGGGCCTCTACGTGTTGGTTTCGGCCCCACGCACGCCTTCCAAAAGTCCGGGCCTCCATAGGCCCGAGATATGAAAAAGACATACAATAATAATAATGTTTATTGAATAGCTCAGTTACAGTTCTCGTTGAAACCCTGTCTCCCAAACTAGGCGAACCTGTATTTTGGAAGACAGTGCCTTCCCAAAATAAGTACTTATTAGCTACAATAACAGTAGCGATGTACAATACAATAACCATGGCGGGTGTACCTAATATTCAAAATATCATTGTACGGACGTAGATACACAGATTTTCAGGTGAGGTACATAAAAGTACACAGAAGGTACCAAATAACTGCATAATACAGGGTGTTAGTGACATCGTAACGAATACTGAGGGGGATGATTCAGACCATGATTCTGAGTTGATATCAAGTGGAATTTTCCGTCGCAAAATTCATGATTTTTACTTTTTTTTAATTTTTTTTCAATTCTATACTTTTGCGATGAAAAATTCCACTTGATATTAACTCAGAATAATCAGCTGTTTCATCCCTCTCAGTATTCGTTACGATGTCACTTACACCCCATACAAGTACATACAGTAGCCATACAAGTAGGTATGGGTGTTAGTGACACCGTAACGAATACTGAGGGGGATGATTCAGACCATGATTCTGAGTTGATATCAAGTGGAATTTTCAGTCGGAAAATTCATGTAAATTTTTGTTTTTCTTTTTATTATTTTCTGTTCCATACTTTTGCGACGGAAAATTCCACTCCATCTCAATCATCCATCAAAGTTTTCGTTACGACGTCACTAACACCCTGTATTTAGGCCAATCTGAGAAATACTCCCGCGATCCTAATATACTCGTATGAAAATATTGATCAGACTCGTTTCAGAACTTATTGAAAGTTTTGAATCAAAGCGTCATTTAATTTAAGACCCACGCTCTTGTCCGTGTAGCATTCTCTGCGCTACTTTTTTAGGGAAAAATAAGCCAATGGGTTCCCTCTTGCCTTCCGCCTCGCAATACTGTCTGACTCGAGTGGGATGTCGTCCAAAGTAGTCTATTTCAAAGCCGTATTTGGACTCCTGTCCTCCGCCTCTGAATAGTACTGACAGTTACTGCTGCCCTCTGTCAAATTCCAGGTTACAGTCCCTGTGACTTGTCGCTTCCTGCATTGTCGTAGCGTTTCAATCACAATGTTGTTTTAGGTCTAGGGTCCGCCAAAAAGAACATTGGATTCCTGCTCAGAGTGTAGGAGTATACCGAATACCTAGTCTGTTGTAATACATTGAGTGCGGTTTGTCGTAGTGAGTTTGGTGCAAGTTCAGATGGTTCCGAACATTCCGATATTAAATAAGTACCTACATAAACAAGCGGCAAAGAAAGAGGGTAGACAGATATGTTTGCCCTTAGAAAATTATGGATCTACCTACTCCACTCCAATTTCATCAGTCGTCCCGTGATCATGGCACTTGCAAGTGTTGAAATATCGGGAGTCTCATATCCCTGATTGACGCGGTAAGAACCCGTTATTATGTGTTTTAATTACAAGCGATAGTTGTAGTTGGTCGGCACCAAAGAATTAATTAAATCGAACGTTTTATAATTAAGTAAGTATTTTAATCGTTTTGTGCATATTTTGATCCCATTGGATATGCTTCCGCGGTAATAAGAACTATGTGGTCGGATAGCTTCCATTCGTAAAGTGATCCTTTGAATTACTTTTTACCAAAATTTTACAATGATTCGAATCCCGGTGGGGACAAATCACAAAAATCACTTTGTGATCCCTAGTTTCGTTAGGACATTACAGGCTGATCACCTGATTGTCCTAAAAGTAAAAAGATTCGTGCTTCGGAAGGCACGTTAAGCCGTTGGCCCCGTTATTACTTACTGCTGTAAATACGTAGTCGTTACATGAGTCATGTCAGGAGCCTATGGCGGCTCTGTAATAACCCTGACACCAGGGTTGATGGGGTTGGTAATTTACCTCACAACCCACACGATAGAAGAAGCGGGTGTATTTCTCAGATTGGCCTAAATATATTGCAGTTATTTCCCAATTAGCACACAAGCAACTTATTCCGCCTTTATACAGCCTAGCAGCAGTATAAACGCCATTTAAGCGCTTTATAATTTGTTTTAAGATTTACAGTAGCTTATTTGAACACTCTTTAACAGTCAAGCGGTAAAGAAGTCGTTCAAGTGCTGTAAAATCATCTTACAGCTATTCAGTAGTATTTCTAGAAACCCTTTAATAGCTATGTGGTACAGTAGCTCTCTAGTAAGCATCAAAATTACTAATTTGTTACTAATTTGATTAAAAACCTCACAATCCACACGATAGAAGAAGAATACAATGATTGTGATGAATAATCTTCCTCCACTGGGTTCTGTCCTGTGCCATATGTATCTACAGCCATGAGTAATATCATGTACCCACTTTAGAACCCTGTCGCACTATCATATTTGACATTTAATAAGACTTACGGTTTAATTTGTCAAAAAAGTTAATGTGACATATTAGTACTCGTGACCGTACAGGTCTTTGTATAGGCCCTTCTTCCACTTGTTTGCGTATTGTGGATGGTAAAGGTTAGTGATTTTATTATTTATAAAAAGGTACACCAACAGCTTATATAATAAAACATTAAATAAAATAAGTTACTTCAAGAATTAGACTGTTACATAAGCCAATTATACAAGTAGGTGCCCACAACATAATGCGGTGTAAGACAACGTAATCGATTAGGTAGATATTGGCCCCGATTCCTGCAGACACCGCCTAATTTTATTTTAAGTTATATCCGTCAGTTTCATATCCGTCGAAAAGGAAAGGTACGGATGATTCACAGCTCTTAATTTTAGGAAGAATGAGTAAATGAATAAATAACCCGAGCGAATCAAAAAGGTACGTCACTGGTATGCAATCCGTTTGACGTGCTGTCTACTAACTGTGTCGGGTTATTGACCGATGTAAAATTTTTAGACGGTTGTTTTAGATTTGTGCTTAAAATTGACGTGTGTTCCATAAATTTTATGCTTATCGATTACCCGTCCCTTTCCTTTTCGGCGGATAAGAAAATGACAGATATAACTTAAAATAAAATTCGATGGTATTTACAGGAATTAACACCACACAGATAATTATCTTATTTGCCAATTTGAGCAGGATTACTTTTTTTTTTCATGTATTTCGATACACTTCATTACACAGGGTGTTAGTGACATCGTAACAAATAATTTGACGGATGATTCAGGCCATGATTCTGAGTTGATACCAATTAGAATTTTCCGTCACAAAATTTATGGTTTTTGTTTTTTTTTTTATTATTTTCAATTCCTAATTTTGTGACGATAAATTCCACTTTAATATTAACTCGGAATTCTCACTTATCTAATTCAGCACTTATCGCTATCCCACTAGGGTCGATTAGAGTTCTATTAAATGTAACAGCCTCCGTGGTCTAGTGGTTAGAGCGTTAGGCTCACGATCTGGAGGTCCGGGTTCGATTCCCGATGGGGACATTGTCGAAATCACTTTGTGAGACTGTCCTTTGTTTGGTAAGGACTTTTCAGGCTTGAATACCTGATTGTCCGAAAAAGTAAGATGATTCCGTGCTTCGGAGGGCATGTTAAGCCGTTGGTGCCGGCTATTAGTTGTAAAAACACCTCCACCAACTCGCATTGGAGCAGCGTGGTGGAGTATGCTCCATACCCCCTCCGGTTGATTGAGGGGAGGCCTGTGCCCAGCAGTGGGACGTATATAGGCTGTTTATACACTTCTCATCAAAAAAATCGAAACACCTTGCAAGTTTACGTTTTGTCAGGATTATCAGAAAAATGTGTACATTTAGGAATAAATGTTAAATGTCGTTTAATAGTGAGTAATATGAGCTTATCAAATCTTAATGTTAATGTTCTAAATTTAAATGAATTTTTCATAGGTTTCGTATTTTGTTAAATGAGTCATTTTTATTCCGTATGGAGTATAAAGGAAATGGATAAAACAACACACGTAAATGAAAAAAACTGCTAAAAATCGTTTATTTAATAACTTGTATTCCCTCCCCGAGCTCTAATTACTACTTCCATACGGTTCTTCATCGATCGGATGAGAGTCACGATCACATGCTGTGGTATATTGTCCCATTCCTCTTGGATTGCATCTTGCAGCTGGCTAAGTGTTTCTGGGGCAGGATCTCTTGCTCGAATTCGTCTCTTTAATTCATCCCACAGATGTTCAATGGGATTCATGTCCGGGCTTCTTGCTGGCCATTCCATAATAGAGATATCGACTTCGTTAAGATAATCTCGTACGACGCCCGCGGTGTGAGCCCTAGCATTGTCGTGCATGAATATGAAGCCCTTGCCAATAAAATGTGCATAGGGCATCACATGAGGCTCGAGACACTCTTCGACGTACCGATGACAGTTTAGTGCAGGCAGACGTGGCCCAGACACGAAAGCAAGCTCTGTCTTACCGTCGGCGCTGATTCCTCCCCAAACCGTCCACGAACCGCCACCATAGCTGACCTTTTCTTCAATGCAGCATTGTGCATAGCGTTCTCCGTCTCTTCTGTAGACCTTGTTCCTTCCGTCGTTACCATACAGCATAATTTTACATTCATCAGAAAAGAGAACTTTGCTCCACTGTAGGTATGACCAATTTAGGTGCTCACGTGCAAAGTTAAGGCGCGCTCTTCGATGGTCTGCAGTTAATTTCGGCCCATTTGCTGGCTTATGCGGTACCAGTCCACGATCCTTCAACCTTCTTCTAGTTGTAGAGTCACTTACAGCCACCCTTCGTACAACACGAAGCCGCTGCTGCAGTTGAAAAGCGTTAAGGCGTCGATTTCTTAAAGAAGTTGTTACAATAAATCGATCATCTCGCTCAGAAGTGACCCGATTCCTGCCAGATCCTGAACGGCGCGTGAACAAACCAGTCTCCCGATAACGTTTATAGACTCTATGAACAGATGACAGGCTTAGATGCAGTCTTGCAGCCACAACACGCTGACTAAGGCCAGAATCCAGCAATGCCACAACTTGGGCGGCTTCTATGGGCGAAGTATCCATACGTTTTAGAAAAAAAAACTTTTTTCAGACGTCCCAAAGTCACAGTATTAAAATAAAAAACAAAAAGTTTAAGGATAGGCGCCAATTTTTAGTTTTTAAACGCTAAATGTACTCCAACCCTAAACACACATTTGTCTCAAAACAGTGATTCATTTCGTTTATAAGATAAACAAATGAAATTCTAATTTTGAATTTAGAATTTTCGCTTATTACTGTAATGGCCAAACTGCCAGCTATACATTTATGTATTTTTTTCATCGTATGAATTCTTTTTTTTTGTTAAATTCGGACAGAAACAATGAAAACGGAAGTGTTTCGATTTTTTTGATGAGAAGTGTATATTAACTCGGAATAACGAGCTGTATCATCCCCTCAGTTTTCGTTACGATGTCACTTACACCCTACTAGTACGTACGTACAGTCACGAGCAACATAATGTACCCAAGGACTCTGTCGCACTAACATATTTGACATTTAGTAAGACTTACAGTTCAATTTGTCAAAAAAGTTAATGTGACATGGTACCAAAGTAAGTTCTGCTCCTTAAGATACAGGCTAACCTAGTTTAATGAGCAGGGTTCATGTTTTGAAGCTTATGTTTTAGTTTTTAATCTATTGTCCTAAGTTTGTTGTTCTTATGGTCAAATAAATATTTTTATTATTATAAAGTGTATACATATTAATGCTCGTGACCGTACGTTCAGGTAGCCTTACGGATACGTATAGGTATTACTAACACTCTGTATATAGGTATAAAATCACTTTACCAGCGATTTATGAAGTTGTACAGGTTATTGGTTTTATTAAATGAAACGACCCAATACAGTAAATGAAAATTATGTAATACGTCAAACAAATTGTCAATTTTCCAAATATTTACAGATACTAAATACTAAAACTAATGTACAACCAAAGAACTAAAGTTCAGTCACTGAGCCCAGCGAATTATTTGTAAACAGTAGTGTAATTATGAACCATTAGTTGTCATAAAAAATAATAGAGTAGGTACAGTCATGAGCAATATAATGTACACACTTTAGGACTCTGTCGCACTAACATATTTGACATTTAGTGAGACTTACAGTTCAATTTGTCAAAAAAGTTAATGTGACATGGTACCAAAGTGTATACATATTAATGCTCGTGACCGTACGTAGTTACACTTCGAATCGTCATTTTAACATAACGAACGACTCATCCCCCTTAAACTACTGGCCCCCATTCCTGCAGACACCTAATTTTATTTTAAGTTATACCCATCATTCTCTTATCCGCCGAAAAGGAAAGGGACGGATGATTAACAACTGTTAATTTAAAAATCAATGAATCATCCGAACGAATCAAAGAGGTATCTTATTGGTATGCAAACCCTTTGATGTGTGCTGTCAACCTAATTAGGTTGGGTTATTGTACAATGTAAAATTTTAGATTCGTGCCTAAAATTTACGTGTGTTCCATAAATTTTATGCTTGTCGATTACCCGTCCCTTTCCTTTTCGGCGGATAAGAAAATGACAGGTATAACTTGAAATAAAATTAGATGGTATTTACAGGAATCAACACCAATGGGCTAGTAGCAATGTCGGCTTGTCATAGGATTGAGCGTAAGTCGTTATATTAAAAACATCTTTAAGTAGATTGAATAGTCTATTTTGCAATCTAGGCCTACACAGTGCGGATTTTTAGGTTTTTTTTTATAATTTTTTTTTCACATTTACGAAGTCTAACAGTCTCGTGCTTTGTTCTAAGTAATATTGGTGCTGTTTTTTTATTTATTTAAGTTTTTTTTAAGGTTCCTTTATTGCACCTACCTGTCCGACAGGGTACTGTCACTATTAATTCTAATGAGTCAAGATGGCGGGTGTATACCTTAAATGTATTATAACTTTCCTCGAAAAGAGGTACAAATGGTTAAAGCATAGGTACTGAATAGTACAGTTTAGGCATGGTATAAGAAGACTCTTTCTCGCCGCGACAGAGATCGTCTGTCTCTTCCTGTGCAGTACTGTGAGAGAGTGACGGGTGACGTATGTCGAGGCGAGAAAGCGCGCGCTTACAGATGTGTCTACACTCAGCGGGATCCCCTGTCTGGGAGACATATGAGTGATGCAGAGAATTAGATCTGGATTTGTTCTACTGAATTATGCTGAAAACAGAATTTGTTCCGTTAAAAAAACGGAAATACAAAGTTTTCTAACCGACCTCCAGCCAGCGGGATATTTACCAAAGTTAAGTCTGATTAAGTATAAATTGGTATTAACTTTTAGATCTGTATTTATTCTGTTCAACAAAACAAAAAAAAATACTTCTGACACATATATAAAAATACTTCAGCTACAATCAAGCTGCAATGAAACCTCCAGTCAGCGGACTTTTTCTCGCAATGACGTTCTTTTGTAACTTTTACACTAAATTAATAAAAATTTAACTATTTACGACTATAATTTCACTTAAATTACCTATTCGTAATAAATTAAAAAGTAAATAGTTCAATTTTTATTAATTTAGTGTAAAAGTTACAAAAGAATGTCATTGAGAGAAAAAGTCCGCTGACTGGAGGTTTCATTGCAGCTTGATTGTAGCTGAAGTAAGGACGGCAGAAGTATTTTTTTTTTGTTTTGTTGAACAGAATAAATACAGATCTAAAAGTTAATACCAATTTATACTTAATCAGACTTAACTTAATCACCCGTCACTCTCTCACAGTACCGCACAGGAAGAGACAGACGATCTCTGTCGCGGCGAGAGTCTTCTTATACCATGCCTAATCGCTTACAGTGCTAAGCCCGCAGATATGTTCATTCCTATGACAAGCCGCCATTGCTAGCCCATTGATGACGTAAGTGTTACCATTCAATTAGTATCTCCAACATTCCAAGGACGTAAATTTTATTATTGAAAATGAAGTAAATTACTGACTAATGTATTTAATTACTATTATTTGTTATATAAAAAACTTTAAAACTGTATGTAAATCTTTTACTAAAAGTACAAAATTTCATTGCAAAGTAAATTAAAAACATTGGACGTGGGTAATTTATTTTTTACGAAATGGCAACGCAGTGTCGGATGACGTCGGCCGGGCTAACCTTGAAATGCTAGCTGTCAGTTTTGAGCATACCTGCGGGCTTAGCATCGTAAGCGCGCGACACTTTCTCGCGTCGACATGCGTCACCCGTCACTCTCTCACAGTACTGCACAGAAAGAGACAGAAGATCTCTGTCTGGTCTTCTTATACCATGAGTTTAGATATGATTTTTTGATATTTTGCCTGATTAAGATACACCCACCATTCTTTCTAATGAGAATCAACTCAATTTACAAATTAGGCAACAAATTAAAACGATGATAAAGAAACTATTTCTGCGCGGACCATGTGAAAATGGGATAACGCTAGGGACATCTTTAGGGCTACCATACGCAACGTGATAAAATTTTGTCACGTTATTTTATTTTTTGGAGCTAATACTCTCAAGCCTAGGTTACACAGTGCGAGCAGCTGATGTGACAATAGACAGCTACTGTGCCTGTGTACTCCTATGACAGTAGCTCGACTCGCCTCGTGTCGCGCACAGCGCGAGTTGCCATGTAAAAATACGTCCACATAGAAGGTGAGTCTTTTTGGCGCCAACTGTCAGTCGTTAGCAAATTGACAGTTAGTTAAAAAACTGCAGCCCAGGGAGGCAAGAAGGCGAGGACCTGGAGAGGGTGAGTCAGCTACCTCTTGTAAGTCCTTTTTATACTATATATGTGATGTGTCGACTGGTATTCATATGGTGTGGAAATATGATGAGACTGTATTATCGTAGCAGTAAATTTCCATAAATGGTGTCCAATAAAACGCTAGTACAATGTACTTTGAGTAGTGTCTTAGACATGGGGGCGTAGAAATTGGACGGGAGCGAGTATCTCTCGCCCCTAGCGACAGTCGACTCTTAGTTGGAGAAACCGTGGCGGAACTATGGGGAAGGTGGAGGTTCCCGGGGGACCAAAGGTCCCCTGTCCGGCGGGTGCCAGATATTGATCAAGGCTAGCTGTACGACCAGAAGCTTGTGATCTAGGGTGAACAGGAAGAGCGAGACTTAGCGGCAAGGCCACCTGTATCACATTAGTAAGGCACCCGGGTATATGCGATTACTTAGACCGGAGCGAGTCGACTGTATTGTCCGGCCTGACCGATGGCAATAAACATGTGAGAGTAAATATCTTGTTAATGCAATAACAGTCGATTCATGATTCCATACCATGTAATGCAAGGTATAACCTAATTATTCTAGTTTTAACTTTGTCGCTCAACCCAACGTTTTTAGACTTGAACCCGAGGCAATTATCAATATCTAAAAGGGGGCGACACCTCGCACGGTCACACTATGCAAACTGCTGGCGTCGCAGAAGACAGCTACTATACCAGTTTAGTGGTATAATTCGTTTGTATCATGTCGCCTAAACAAGAAGCACTGTACCCGGCGTGGGCCCGAGCGTACGAGCTACTGTCATTTCGCAAAATCGTGCGAGTTGACGACCGTGCGGCGAGTGGTGTGGTGGGGGAAGGCAAGTAGCGAGTAAAAACAAAAAAATGTTGAAGTAACTCGAACGCGAGCATCTGTCCCACTCGCACATGACAGTAACTCGTATGATGCGGTCGCACGTGCGTAGTAGCTGCACCTCAATAACTGACTCGGTCAGCTCGCACTGTGTAACCTAGGCTTAAGTCATGTCGTGCTGTCAAAATCGCGTGGCCCGCATGTTATGGAAAAAAACAAACTAATCGATTGCGAAATTTATTGAATCGATCGATTTATTCACGTTGCGCGTGTTAGCCCTGCTGAAGGTGATAATTTAACATGTTTTTTTAAAAATCAATAGCTACATAAAAATGCGAAAAAAAAGAAAAAAGCTTCGATCTAGAACATAGATTTATTAAATTATTATTCCATACAATATTTGAGCCACATTTGCTTCGTAATAAATAATTTTGTGACGGAACCCATCTCGTGAACAGCTCACACTTAACCTTTTTTTTATTATTATTTAATTATTATAAAAAAATCAACATTTACTACTTACATTAATTACAACAACCACAATAATCCATTATATATATATATATTATTTAATTATTATACATAATATAAAAGTGCATTTCGTCTAAAAATATTGTATTTTTTTTATATAATATAATATCTTTGCAAGTAACTCGATGATTTAAAAAATGGATATTGACGGAGACCTTTTCAACCGCTTAGACGATCAATCGCAATTGTCTACTCGTTCCATTTTCGATTTAGCGCAAAAAAAACATAATAAAAAAATAAAAACTTTGTATTTTTTTTTTATTAATTAATTCTCACTTTGTTCGTCACGGGTCAGACATAAATATATACAGGTGTTAGTGACATCGTAACGAATAAGGGGGATGGTTCAGACCATGATTCTGAGTTAATTTAAATAAGTTGAATTTTCCGTCGCAAAATTCATGTTTTTTTTTATTTATTTTTTCAATTCTATACTTTTACGATCGAAAATTCCACTTGATATTAACTCAGAATAATGAGCTGAATCATCCCTCTCAGTATTCGTTACGATGTCACTTACACCCTGTACAGTCATGAGCATATAATGTACCCACTTTAGGACTCTGTCGCACTAACATATTTGACATTTAGTGAGACTTACAGTTCAATTCGTCAAAAAAGTTAATGTGACATGGTACCAAAGTGTATACATATTAATGCTCGTGACCGTACGTGTAACAAAATTGCCAATTCCGCTTGACCGTCTAAGGGTTCCTTACACTAACATACACACTCACACATATTTTTCGTTGTCTATATAGGAATAAGCTTCGAGCAGTCAACATAACATCAGATCAATTGTACTTACACATAAAGGCATCGGTCAAAAACAAACGTCAATTTTAATACCATCTAATTATATTCTAATTTGCACCTGTCACTTTCTTATTCACCGAAAAGGAAAGGGACGGACGATCGCAACGCATAAAATTTGTGGGACACACGTCAACTTCACGCGGCAAAAAAAAACTTTTTTTTTTTTTTTTTTTTCGCGGGTCATTCGTCGAAGCAACACACATTCTCAGTTGCTCAGTGATAAATTAAAATATTTTAGTTGAAAAGCTTATTATACAAACATTTTTTCTCAATTAATCTGATCTATTTTGCGCGTGTGACTGTTCTGTGTAATTGGATTTTTACTGTGACTTATTTGTGAAGTGAAAATCTTAAAAATTCGTGACACCAACAGAGTTTCAAGCTTAAACACAGTGCTGAACCGTGTTCGTTAGTTGGAAGGAACTGCGGTCTGTGTCGCTCTGTGTCGTTTTGCTGTTGTATTGCTACGTGCCATTGAGCGCCGTATGTTATTCTACCTACATACAACTATTGCCTAATTGTTTACTTCAGAACTATGGCCTCCAAGTGTGACGGATGTGGTAAAAATATTCTGGACTTACATTACATGGAGTGCTCAAAGTGCAGGGGTACATATGACTTGCTTTGTGTAAACATGGCCAAAGACATCTTCAATAATCTTACTGAAGAAAAGAAGAGCCAATGGTTATGTCCTTCCTGTGTCTGCCAACTCCCTAGAGGAGACAATAGTGCCACTCCCGTACGACATCTCGCATCCGGCTCACCTACGCTAAACAATACCTACACTAAATGCAGCGAAAATAATGTAAACATGTTGCGGGGCAGTAGGGCGAAGGTACATAACCAGACCCTCGCGCCTGTCGCCACCCCTCCTGGTAACTTTGAGTTGCAAATTTCGACACAACTTACTGAAATTAAGGAATACCTGGACTTAAAATTGAACGCGGTTAAAGAAGAAATCCTTGCTGAATTGGCCAAAAAGGTTAGTTTGATGGAGAATTCGGTTCAAGAAATAAGAAGTCAACATATTATATTAAACGAAAAGATCCAAAAATTTGATGATACTCTTAATTTTATAAAATTGGAACAAGAAAAAAGGGACCAGACTATAAATAAATTATCACAGGAAATTGTTGCCAGACAATTACATATACAAGAAAAAATAACGTTATACAGTATAATTACAAACTTAACGGTATTGTAATTCCAAGGGTTAATTTCGTCCGGGATCTTGGCGTAATGTTGGATATGAAATTTCTTTTCACAAGGCATTTCGATTATATCACACAGAAAGCGAATAAAATGTTGGGATTTATTCACAGGTGTTCTAAGGCTTTCCATAAGGTTGATTCGCTTAAAATTTTGTACTTTGCATATGTCCGAAGTATTATGGAGTATGCGTCGCCGGTCTGGTCACCGTCGTATATAACTCATAATGCTCAACTTGAATCGGTTCAGCGCAAGTTCACTAGAAGGTTATATTGTCGCCTTAAGAAGAATGGTGACTATGATGAAAGGCTGTCCCACTTTTGTATGCACTCACTTGAAAACAGGCGAATAATTGCAGACATGAAGCTTCTGTACGACGTGGTAAATGCTCTGCTGGACTGCCCTGCGCTTACGGAGCGGATATTCTACTGCACTTGGACTGGTCGCGTGAGGCGTAAACGTTCCCTATGCCCCGGCTTGTCTCGGACTAATTATGCCAGAAATTCAGTCATACATAGGATTATCTCGACATATGAGGAGCAATTTGCCTCTGCTGACATTTTCTTCCTCGCAAGAAATGAATTTATAAAATTCGTAGTGAGACAGTTTCCTGTTTTTAATAATGGATCAGATACAGAATCATAGCAGAAGTATTTATTAATTTTCTAAAACTGTGACATCGACAGACACGCAAAACTTCAAACAATTACACAATGATTACACATATTCACACAAACATTCACACTCGCCAATTTGCAGCAGGTTTGTTTCTTTCTTTCTTTGCAGTTAAATGCTAGTTATTATTGTAATTATTCTAATTAATCTTTATATTTCACTTTCCGCTTTATAAAATTTAATTTGTCAAACTTTGTAATTGGCTAGTTTAAGATTTTTAACATCGCAACTTTAATTAAGATTATTATAAGCTGTAAAGTTTGCAATAAACGATTAAATAAATAAATAAATAAAATCTGAAACTGGCTTATAATAACCCGACAGACGCACGTTAAGCCGTTGGTCCTCGTTACTACTTACTGATGTAAGTAAGTAGTCGTTACATGAGCCATGTCAGCCTTTGGCGGCTCAATAGTAACCCTGACACCAGAGTTGATGAGGTTGGTAATTCACCTCACAACCCACACGATAGAAGAAGACCCGACAGAGTTAAGTTGACACATGTCAAACGGGTTGCATATCAGCGAGACGTCTATTTGATTCGCCCGGGTTATTCATTCATTTTAAAATTCACAGCTGTCAATCATCCGTCCCTTTCCTTTTCGGCGGGTAAGAAAATGACAGGTATAACTTAGAATAGAAAAAAAGCGTCTGCAGGAATCGGGGCCAATGACATTCAAACCAGGTATGCTCAAAAGTGACAGCTAACATTTCAAGGTTAGCCCAGCTGACGTCATCCCACCCTGAGTTGCCATTTCATAAAAAAATACGTCCAATGTTTCTAATTTACTTTGCAAGAAAATTTTGAACTTTGAGTAAAAGATTTACTTACAGTTTTAATGTTATATATATATATATATATATATATATATATATATATATATATATATATATATATATATATATATATATATATGCGTATCACGTTCACGCACGTTAAGCCCTTGGTCCCGGCTATTAGCCGTAAAAACACCTCCACAAATCCGCATTGGAGCAGCGTGGTGGAGTATGCTCCATACCCCCTCCGGTTGATTGAGGGGAGGCCTGTGCCCAGCAGTGGGACGTATATAGGCTGTTTATGTTATGTGCCAAGTAATAGTAATTAAATACATTAGTCAGTAATTCGGAAAATTTTCAATAATAAAATTCACGTCCTTGGAATGTTGGAGATACCAATTTAATGGTAACACTTACGTCATCAATGGGCTAGCAATGGCGGCTTGTCATAGGATTGAGCATACCTGGTCATCTTATACCACGCATAAAACAATGTACGCGCTTTCAAATTGGAATGGCGGGCGTATCGGAACGCTAGTTACATACTTTGTAATTATTTACTATAACACGATATCTACCTTGCGGGGCAGACAGAAAGATGAATAATCTATTTTAGGGTTTTAGAAAATAACAAAATCTAAAAGATATTCTATGTTCTTTAGGTCTCAGAATACAGCATACTAAATTTCATCGAAATCGGTCTAGCGGTTTAAGTGTGAAAAGGTAAGCAGACAGAAATAGATAATTTCTTTCTTTTTTTTTGATAGGTTTGCTGTTGGCCCCAGACTTGCCCGAAGGCATTGATGGAGCCCAGAAGGTGCCTGTTCACTCTGGCCTTGAGAGCACCCGGAAATATAGAAGACGGCAGAGAATACCAGCATTGAAAATTAAGAAGGTAATTTCCAAAATTCCCTGTCTACCCCAGAATGGAAATAGCGTGATGAAACTCAAAGCATGGAATTAGCGTTCAAATACAACTTGCGACTATAAACATTTATACTTGCTAACCCCCTAATCGATTAATTAAAATATTTATATTTATAACGACAAAGTGGCGTGTGGGGATAACGGGGGGGGGGGGGGGGGCGCGATAATAGGCGTTTTATAAGCATTTTATAAGCGCATATAGGCTTATAAGTCTTATTACATACGTATATAAACGGAGGAGGGTTTTGGAACCCTGTCGCACTGTCATATTTGACATTTAATGAGACTTACGGTTCAATTTGCCAAAAAAAGTTAATGTGACATGGTATCAAAGTGTATACATATTAATTAGTACTCGTGACCGTTCACACCGTCTAAGTTTATTTCAAGTTATACCTGTCATTTCCTTATCCGCCGAAAAGGAAAGGGACGGGTAATCGACAGGCATTAACCGTCCCTTTTTAGAATTTATGGAACACAAAAAAAAACCCAAAATTTTACATTGGCCAATAACCCGATAGAATTAAGTTGACAGCACACGTCAAGCGGGTCGCATATGAGCGAGACGCTGTGAACACGGCATAATGCTAGGGGGATGATGAATCATATTTGTGGAACCCTCCATTCATATAGTGACGCCTATTAATATTTACAATTATAAGCAAAGGAATTTATTTAACATCAAAATTATCTTTGAAACCATTTTTTTAATTTGATTTTTGTTCTCCCCCCTGGTCACCCCCACACGTCACCCACCCGATGTCACCCCCCAGTCTAGTTAAGTGGGGACATGTATGTGATGTCGTCCCACGGGTGGCGGTAGAGTGGCTGCTTCATCCTCTTCTGGTCGAGGTAGTGGCCGACCAGCCCGATGGTGCGGCCGAGGACGAACAGAGCGTTGATGGAGCCCATTTGTATGTAGTTGTTGCCTTCCTCTCTGTGGACGAAAGGGGGGAATTAGTTAACATTTTCAAGGACAGAACGTCTAATGACGTTCCGATTCTTATTTCTATTATGAACCATCAATGACCCATGATCTCTGTCCGTGAAAGGGTTAATTAAGTATGTGTGTGCCATTCCATTGCCTGTTTTTTCGTTTTTTCTTTCTTGTACTCTGATCCTATCTGCCTAAAAGTTAGCTGTAAATGTATTTTTACATAGCTTTTGCGTTTTTTATAACTTGATATTTTTGTTACCCACCCAATGTCACCCCCCGTCTAGTTACATCACTGACCACATCCTGTCTAGTTTTCTTCTATCGTGTGGGTTGTGAGGTGGATTGCCAACCCCATCAACTCACCCTTACCCTGTTTAGATATCCTCCCCCCCCTTTTTAGTTAAGGGGACATGTATGCACGGCTCATCACTGACAACACCCTGTCTAGTTAGTAGGATATACTCAAACCCCCCCCGCCGCCCTGTTTGGTTATTCAAATTCAAAAATATCTTTATTCAGTACGTAACATAGTTACACTTTGAATCGTCAATTTTTACATAACGAACGTCTCATCCGCCTAAAACTGCTGCAGCTTTTCACAACCTTTACGGGGGGACATGTTTTAACGAGATCAGTGACCCCGTCTAGTCAGTTTTTCTTCTATCTTGTGGGCCGTAAGGTCGATTACCAAACCCATCAACTAACCCCTCCTGTCTAGTTATAACCCCCCCGTTTAGTTAAGGGACATCTTTGAACGGCACATCAGTAACCCCATGTAGTCAGTATGATATACGTACTGCGTGAAGAGCTGGCAGTGGCGCAGCATGTCGACCATCGCGCACGCGACGATGCCGTCCACGTTGAGGATGAGGTTGGGCTTCTTGCGCGTGGTGATGGCCTCCACGTCGAGCGCGTACCGCGTCACCGGCCACGCGGGCCAGCGCGCCGTCACGTACGCCTTCAGCTCGCGGACGCGCGAGTCCGGGTTGTTTATTGACTTTACCCTGAAAAGGAGAATAAACATCCATATAAGAACTACGCCCGTATTCTAGAATGAAGAAGAAAGAAACAAACAAAAAACAACTTTTTTCTTCTGCATAAACTTCTTTCACCCTAAGGTTGCCTGGCAGTAATTTCTGTTTAGCAATAAGGCCGCCTATTGTGCTAATTTGTATTCGTACGTTCTCAAGTGAGTGATTGAATTACTGTAACGTCACTACCTACTTACCTATTAAATTTTCGGGGACATATCACAAAAATCCCTTTGTGATCCCTAGTTTGGTTAGGACATTACAGGCTGATCACCTGATTGTCCGAAAGTAAGATGATCCGTGCTTCGGAAGGTACGTTAAACTGTTGGTCCCGGTCACTACTTACTGATGTAAGTAAGTAGTCGTTACATGAGCCACGTCAGGGGCCTTTGGCGGCTCAATAGTAACCCTGACACTAAGTTTGATGATGTTGGTAATCCATCTCACAACCCACACGATAGAAGGAAGAAGGATTATGATTTGATTTTGATTTGATTTGACCCTCACCTGTGCCCGATGCCCATGATGAGTTCCCCCTTGGCTCTCTTCTCGTTGACGAACTCCTGCGGGTGCTGCCCGCGGTCGTACGCCGCGCAGAAGTCTGCCGCCGCGCGGTCCAGCGCGCCGCCGAACCGGTCGCCCTGCGGGGGATATACAATTCAGAACAATGTCACAAGGTAATTGGGTGTTGTTACATAAGCTCACGTCTATATCCCAATTGGGGTAGTCAGAGGTATATCCATCGCAAGAAGAACTAAGAACCCACACTATATTTGTTTATTTTCTTTTATGCTTTTTTGTTGTGTTTACGTGCGTAATGTGGCGTCCAACATGGTAATAAAATATTTTCTTTCATTCGATACTTTATACAGAGGCGGAGGACAGTACGGCTTTGAAATAGACTACTCTGGGCGCTATCCCACTCGCGTCAGAGTACTGTGGGGCGGGAGGCAAGAGGGAAACCGTTGCTCATTTTTTCGTTTTAAAAGCGTGGCTCTTAAATTAGTGATGATGACAGTTTACATTTTTCTATAAGAATTAGGTAATTAGGAATATTACGAATACTGGCAAAAAGGTATGTCTCAGCCTGTTGCGCCATGCTATGGCACCATCCGGCGCTGGTTTTCAGTCAATATACTCACAATGGTCAGGAGTCCCGCGACGACTGAGGAGATGAGGTCCTTGCCGGCCCTGGCGGTGACCATGGTGTTGTGGGCCCCGGAGACGGCGGGCCCGTGGTCCGCCGTCACTATGAGGACCAGCTCGAAGAACTTGCACGCCCAGTCGGGGAGCTCGCGTTGGAACCTGGACCATTACAACACCGAGTAATGAATAATACTACACATAGAAATAGCCGGTTCGGTA